>NC_056739.1:1347554032-1347746532 GCF_019279795.1 Protopterus annectens | reverse complement strand
TTTGGATGTAAAATGCTTCCACAATAACACACACCCTGTTGGGCATTATTACTGGCATTTAACTTGCTTAACAATGTTGGTATTCTTAGCTGAAACTCTGAATTCAAGCATTTAACATTATCCAATATTCCAACAGCTGCTAAGGCTTGCATGATTCTGCACATTTAATTCAGTATATTTCTAACTCATGTACCCTTACTTATATTTTAGTTATAGCCTTCCTTATAATTTGTTTTCCTTCCTTAAAAGAGTAGCTTGTTCTACAACTATTTTAATGACTTACTTTATGAAAAACACTGTTTACTGATGTAATCCCATATTCCTCTGAGTCTTGATTCCTGCCAGGCCTGCCAGTAACGATGTGAGATAAAGTTTTATATAGCTTGGATTATGAGTTCTGCCGTTATGGGGTATCGTTTAGAGTGAGATTTGCTTCTCGAAGCAGTTTTACTTATTTTCCTTATCAGTGCCTTTCACAATACACACAAACATATGAGCGCACACACACATACACACAAGCACACATGCAAGCATGCATGCACATGCATGCACGCGCACGCACACACACACACACACACACACACACACACACACACACACACACACAGTGCTGTAGTGCAGTGCCTGTGAGCATACATTTCACTGCATCTCAGCTTACCTTGTTTCCAGTTTCCTCCCATTTCGTATTACCACACCAAAGAATTAATCTCATAAAACGAAGTTAAAAGTCAAGCAGAAAAGGTTACTGAATATTATAGGAAAGTGTACTATACTGAACACAGAAAACTGAGACTGCATTGTTATATACTAGTATACAGAAATTAAAAGTAAATAATTAGAAATGGCAAGATTAATTCTGTTGGTGGTGCTTAATACATGTAAGAGCTACAATTAATATCTCTTTAAGAGCACTAAAAAGAAGTAAAGATTTTAAGGATATCTACTACGACTGCAATCTAGAGGTCAGTGAGGACGACTGACCTGCATTGCTTTATCAAGCACAGAGCAAGGCTGAACTCTAGTGTCTAAAGTGGAGCTTTGCTTGAAACTGTACTATCTCTTTATATAAGAAATGAGCAGAAAAGATTATGTTTACAGTTTCAGGAAGGATGTTCAATGAAAATTAAATGTGGGTCAAGTTCATTAAATTCACATGACATACAGTTTGTTAGCAATACTCCTTTTATAGCTTAGCCTAATTTGCAATATATAAGAAATACAATGTGAAAACAGCATTTTAAAAGAAGACCTAATGTAGGAGAAAAATGAGAAACAGATGCAGAGCCACCTTCCTACTTCACAGAAGTTGACCAATGTATGCAAAACACATGGTAGCATTACTAAATTAGCAGAGGTGCTGTGAACATTGGCTGTTCGTTGTCAGAGCTAGTTTAGTAATATCATTTTCATTTCCTAATCATCTTTAGGTTCAAACAATGCAATGCTTGGAGGAAAATGAATCCCACAGCGGCATACATGTTTGTTATTTGCGGATGGACTCGTCTATAAGTGTGAGTTATCATATTAGAATTACATTTTAATGTAGTAGGCTGCACACAAGCAAGATATTTAGATCTTAGTAAAGCTTTGCATACTGAAAACTTTAAAACAACCTGAATAGAGAAAGAGAAAGAAGTAATGTAAGGGTCTAAATTTTAAGAATTCTACAGCATTTACTATTTACAGAACTTGCAGACACAAGCAAATGCAATGGAATTCAGAAGGCAGTGCTATGCATGGGTACATGCTTCCAGAAATCACAGGAAATGTTGTTTGTAAATGAGTGTATGTAAAGATGTAAAGTATTTTAATAATGCTGTTGTGATAGGTGAATGGAGTAGCTTTCCTGCCTTTTGAGAAATAGAGTTGCAGAATTCTACACAAGTGTGCATGGCAACCATAGGTTACAGAAAGACATCTACTGCCATTTCCACAACGTTGCATCTGGAAAAGATGCTCACTGTACCAGCTAGCTTTGCAAGTTCCCAGTTTGAAACTCTTGTTGCCGTGATACTGCAACTCTCGGTGTCCACAAAGTCGGCATCACCAGCTATGTCTAACGCATTACAGTTTTGAAGGGTATAATGTTCTTGATTGGTTTTATATGTACAAGAACATAATATAGACTTTGGAAACTTGTGTGACATGAAAATGGGGATTCAGTAGCCTGTCTATCCCTGTGGGTAATAATGTATTAATAGAATTTTGCTATGCTTGCCATGGAGACCTTCCAGAGACAGGCTGGAGTTGGGTATCTCACAGCTTTCAGCCTCAGGGATGCTGTAGGAGTTCTTCAATGTTATGCTTGTCCAAGTGGATGAGCAAATCTATTTTGCACTAGCACCATAGGAGAGACGTTCCACAACTCTTGTTTTTTTTATGATCTGGCATGCATTCCTGAGGTGTTTGGTGTGATAAATTACACTTATGTGGCTATTAGGGCACCAACCGGTCCGCATGGAGAAAGGTATCACAACAGTAAAGTCTACCATTCCATTTACTGCCAGGTAGTAGATGATACACATGCCTGTATCACAAATGTCTTGGCCTAGCAGTTTGTTAGTGCCCATGATTCCCATATTTGGTATACAAGTTCACTGTTCTGCCATTTTCTGAATGAATGGATACCACATGCACACCAAATAGTTAACTGTAGGATAAGTCAACAAACACTACCACAGGTAATTATATAACAATGTGAGAGGAGCAATGCATAAGCCTCTTGTCTCCATGTGCCCTGTCTTCCTTATGTTTTTAAGGTGACACAGGCTACACACTTGAACTAGTGTCTTATGACACTAATTCAGAACTCACTGGAAGCTGGAGAGCAGCATTACAATGCCACCATGTCACAGACCCCATAGTCATTGAGTGAGTGTTTGACCTACTTAAAGTCCATTTCCATTGCCTGAAGAAGTCTCAGGGTGTTCTTCAGTATGACCCTGCTGCTACCTGTAGAATGTTTACTGCATGCTGCATTCTACACTGTATGATTCTGTATCAAATTAGTCTAACAGTGGCCCCACTACTGCCAGTGAAACCTGCCAGTGATCATACTGATCTCTCCAATGTATCACTTGAAACTTGCAGCAGTGAGGACACTCCCTCAGACAGGTGTGTTCATAGTACATGGTGGCACAAACAAAGCAAAAGTTTCTAGTCCACAGTAGTGGACCTTGATGATGCACTATGTAAGAGTGTAAAGTTACATATATATACAACTTGGTGCATGCGCACCACCGTGAACAGTATATACATGCCTTCCTCTTCACAATCAAAATCATCATCATAAATGGGTATCAAATATGCCTTATCAACTGTTAGGCTTTGCCCCATGGAAGTACCCCACCAGTGGTATTATGAGTGATGGCTTTCCGTCAGACTTTACTCTTCACGTAAGAGACCATGTAATTTTCTCTATTCCTACACTATGTCAATGTCCAGTTCTGTCTTTCAGTGACAAAAGTCTGCCAGTACCTGGTTCTACACCTTAGCATTCTCTGCTTGTCTGGGACTCTCTTTAACAAAGATTCATTCCACAGGTGTTAAGTGCCTCCTTTAGGATTTCATTTTCCTCAGGTATGAAGTTATCACACTAGTGTCTTGCTCCCCACTACTGTGATATGTTTACCCAAGAAATGACACAGTTGGTATTATTAGTTGTGGAGCACCCCATACAATGTGGAAGATAATCTATATACAACTCTGCCTGACTGTACCCAGCAGTACTATACGACTCTGCCCAGCTTTGCATACTTTGCATAAGTTGTGAGAGTTTTGTGTATGTGTATGTGTGCATTTATGTCTGTCTGTACGTCTGTATGCCTGAGTGCTTGTTTTTGTATATGAGCAGTGCACTGTACCATACGCATTTACAATACAGTACTTTAGAATGTCATGTTTAGTGGTGGTGACCTATAGGTTGTGTGTGCGTGTGTGCATGTGCGTGCGCGCACGTGTGTGTGTGTGTGTGTGTGTGTGTGTGTGTGTGTGTGTGTGTGTGTATGCACTTGTGTGCATTAAATTCAATTCTGTCAGTGTACAGTGGTTCTTCGCATCTCTTCTGTTGCATGCACAAGACATTGACAGACATAATTATGCTCCTTGGAGTACTTAGCAGAACTATTCCTAGGTATACACGTACGCATTGAAGACTGCACGACTGAGATACTACTACTGACATACATCTTAGCAGTACGGTGGATGTGCTTTCTAACTCTATCCTCTGTTTTAGGAAACATTCTAAATATTTAGCTTTACCTCTGTAATTCCACTTTCAATATATATGTTGCTTTTACTTTGATTTTCCAATGAAATTCAGAAAAACAGAATAAACTCCAGAGCAGAAAATGGTGGCACAGTCATAGTTTCAGATAAGTTATACCTGTTTGCAAAGTTTGCAGTTAAATGAGGCTTTCTGGTGAAAAGCTCTATGAATTTTAGTACTGCCCATATGTGCAAAGTTCTGTAACATTGCATTAAAGTTCAGACATGCATGTATAAGTTTTATCAGCCATGAGGACAACTTCCTTTAAACTCATACATGTATATGGCCTCACTTCACAAAACTCGCAACACCAAGCTGTCTTCAGTCACACTGTAGGCATGGATTTCACCCTATCAGTTCCACAACTGTTGCTAGAAAGAAGACAATGTATTCCTATACCTGTACATCACAAGGAATAGAGGAGGATTAGAGACTGTTCGTACTGAAAAAAAATATGTGGACTGACCCTGCAAATGCCTTGAACCAGGTAACTGCTATTTGCAGGTCAGGGGAGCAATGACACCAAAGGTATAATGATCTGAAGTGAAAGCAACTGCAACAGCTTGCCCAATGGAAGGCAAACATTCAGAGGACATGTCCAAAATCCTTCTATAAGTATATTTATCTTTGCTGTAACTACTGCATTTCCATACTTAAAAAATGGTGGTGTTTTTTTATTACTACAGTTCTGTTCTCAACTTTATACTACGGAACTGAGTACACATTTTATCCTGTTACTGCTGTTTTATTATTTGGTTGCTTGCATAGATTATATATTTTAACCCAGTCATTATGATCAGCATTTTTATGTAATTTATCAATTTACATTCTTACATGCTTAGCAGGATATATATCCTGGTCATTACTTTGCTCCATATTTTTTGTGATGTATCCCTCTGCATGTTTACACACTTATCAGGATACAGATCCTGGTTATTACTGTGCTGCATATTTATTGGTGGTGTATCCATCTACATGCTTATGCACATAGCTAGATGCACATCCTGGTCATTACTGAGCTCCGTATTTTTCTGTGATGTATCCATTCACATGCTTATGCACACAAAACGATATACATCTTGGTCATTACTGTGCTCCAAAATGTATGTATCTACGTATCTGCATGCTTATGCACAAAGCAGGATACACATCTTATGGTTCATATTCTATTTTATGCCCACTTGTCATGTCACTATGACAGAACACTTGGAGGGCAATGATGCACATCTACACATATACAATGGTACAACCATTGCAGACAACAGTCTTAATGGCAGCTATTAAGTTTATGATGGGTGGGCTGCTCTAGGGGGATAAGGTGTTTGTGGGTATAGTCTTAAGGTTTGCTCTTCAGGAGGTGGTGCATACCATTATGTCTGCCGACAGTCCTGTGGCTATACCAGGATATTTACATACTTTGTCAGCACAATGTTCTTAAAATGTACTGAAAATTATTCTCCTTTGCTAACAGTGCTTTTTATTTCAGCACAGTATGAGATTGAAATGAACTGGCACATGCACCATAGGAGGCTAGAGCAGCAGGCCCTCTGACCTGGTAAGTTTCTGTCCTTTCATTCCTCAGCTTTCAATTCATATTTCATAATTGTTATCATTGCATTATATTAATGTTTTCTTTCTTCTAGTTTTGTCACCCTGCGCAGGTCTGTAACAGCCTGGGGCACCTCTTTTGCAGTCCTCCTCTGCTGCAGTGAATGAATGATCTCCCCATGCCGTGCATTCTGGGACTACCTCATCTAGGCGAAGTGCAAACTCTTCTCTAGCAGGTGGCCTAGTGTACACTGTTATGTGTGCAGCTCCATCTGCAGGCAGTTTTGGATGTTGCAGTGAAGAGGGCTGGAAAGAAAGTGGGTACCACTTCAATGCCTTCTGCGGTGATTTCAGGACTGGTTGAACCAGCAGGCTCTGGATACGAAACTTAACAAGACTAGCTCCTTCCAGTATCAGGGACTGCCTAGCCTTACATCCCCAGGTATAGTTCAGATGAGTAGCATCAAGGTAGTTAAGTCATGCACCTGTGCATCTGTTCCCATGGCCTCCTCCTACCCATCGTCTGTGTCCCCATCCCATTGTGACATAATCACCCTATGTGCATTGTCCCACATCCTGCCTATCATTAGTTGTCTATTGTCTGCCTGCCTGTCTGTCTGTCTTCCCCTCCCTTTGTGAACTTTCTCTATTCTGTGGACAACCACCATTGTCTCCCTCTCTCTCTCTCTGTCTTGTTATATTTATTTTATCATAATCCTTAACTATTTCCCAATTACCATCCTTACTTTTGTTTCCTTATATCCATCCCATCATATATTGTGGAAAAAGAGTTCTATCCTGACCAAAAAATATTAATAATATACCCTCCTGTCCCATCTCCTCCTGCTCATTTCTCTGTGTTATACTTTTATGTTTCTCCTGTCTTGTCTTCCACCCTTTTCCTGCTTTAGTCACACATTTCCACCCATATGAAATAAATAAACTGGTGTCACTCCATGGATGCCCTCATGTTAAGACTGCTGGTATTGTGGATTTATCTGCATACCTGAACTGCTATGCCAAGGCACACGCAAGATCTCACGGTGAAGTTTTACGATATTAGTGCAAAGCTACACTTTTCTGTTTACTTTGTAAACTGTAAAGTTACAACTAACTTTCATGTGTGCACATTTTGTGTAACTGTGCAGGACTTCTCTTGCACACATTCTTTGACTTGCACAGTTACAACTCTGTACAGTTTGGGTAGGCAGATCACCATACACTGCACAAATGCAAAAACAGTGCTACTTTAATCATGGTGCATTTGCTTTTTAAGAAGCACTATGACAATTTTACTTGCACTCTTGTACAGTCTATGACTAAGACTACAGCCCTATGTTTCAATCATTTCAAAGTATTACAGAAGTAAAAAAAGCCTCTCTAATGGCACATATTAGTATATACTGCTTGATCTCCTCTGTTGTCAAGATTACCGCACTACACCAAAATATTTCTAAACACACATTTGATTTAACACAGATGACATCCATCATTTCCAACAGAAGAAAACTGATAAGAGAACAGAATGCATGTTGTTTAACAGCAGCCAGAGTCATGAGAGGCTTCCTGGCATTCAGTAGTTTCTCCTGCCCTCTTGTTGCTGGCTCTAAGAATGTTTACAACATGCATCTAGTGTGAACCATTCCTTGATCCATTGCTAAAACACTTCCACCACTAGTGACATAAAATTAAAAATATGAGAGGTGGGCATCTGAATGACCACAAAGATTCACAAATTATGCTATACAAAGCATCATGTCTACCTCTTTTTGAATAAAGTATGACAAGATAAAAATATTACAGTCTTGCAAGGGGTTAACAAAGTACATAGTTCTTCCCAAAATGATTAACTTACAAAATAAAGACCAGGTGCAGCATATTTAAATTATGTGCCATTTTTTCAAAATATACAGTTTCTTTATGTACATTTTTCTGTTATATTTTAACAGTTGGTGGATAAACAGGGCTTGGCATTCCAACAATTTAACATTTGTTTTTTAATTTTATTTTGAGTTGATTGATTGGATAGAGATGTTTCATATTATCCTTACACAAGTTTAATCATTTTCTGAAATCCATAAGTTACTCAAAATACCTTTATGGTTTTCAGTTTACACCTGTTTTCAGAGGTGCTGATATTCCATTTTAAATGCACTCAGAGATGTATTTTCTACAAACCCTCCTCTCTATTTTAATGATAAAACATCAGAGGTTTATATGTATCTCTAGTGCATTTGCTCTTCACTGCTTCCTACTGTATTAAGAAAAATTCAATAAAAGAATGAAACAACCATTTGGCTTCTTGAACATAAAGGATAAATTAACTGATAAAAAAACAGAGCACTTAACAACTGTACAGACTAGGTTCAAAAGTAGCAAATTAATAGTATCAGTTTCTACTCTGACCTCGTCGAAAAATAAATTTTTTTACTTAACAGACATACAATAAATAAAAATGAAAAATGCTATTAGTGCACTAAAAATGCTGGGTATTTTCTGTAGAATAATGTTACAACAAATTTGGAAAAATTAGTGTATATTTGTTTTTGATATCCACAAATCCAACAATCTCTGTGATGCAATATATTATAATGTTGGGTATGTCAAGATGAAGTTATGCCATTCTTAAAGGATACGTTAACTGATAAAAAGCAGACACTTATGAAAATGTATAGACTAGAAACAAGTCTAGTAATTGACTAATATCAGTTTCTCCTGACTTCATGGAAAAATAACATTTTCTGCTTAATAGGCATGCTCATATTTATCATATGGTATCAAATGAGGTTTGGTCAAAATAGTAAAACAAAT
Source organism: Protopterus annectens (assembly GCF_019279795.1). NCBI lineage: Eukaryota > Metazoa > Chordata > Ceratodontiformes > Protopteridae > Protopterus > Protopterus annectens. The sequence continues at coordinate 1,347,737,906 of NC_056739.1, read as the reverse complement.
ACAAATTACAAATGTCGTTAGTACACTAAAATGTTCAGATTTTTTAGAGTGATATTTTATAACAACTTTGGCAAAAATCAGTACATATTTGTTTTTGATATCCACACACTCAACAATCCCTTTGACACAACATATTGATATATATGTGTATATGTGTATACATATACACACACACACACACACACACACACACACACACACACACACACACACACACACACACATATATATATATACACATACACACATGAGTATCCCAGGAAGAATTTTGGACATTCATAAAAGAACTTACTTTTGTATTGCTCTGTCTGTTTATCTGTGTATTCATTCTTATATGACTATGTTTTTTATATATCTTGGTGTGAAACCTATTTTTATTTATAATTCTCTTACTGGTCATGCGTATACTTCCATTCATATGCCATATGTCCCCTTTTACATTGCACTGATTAGCTTGTGTCACCTGTCTTAGCAAGAGAAAAATGAGCACAAACTCTACAACTAAGGAAAAAATAAATAAACAGAGGTCACACTCTGCAGCTGTGGTAGCTTAGAGTGCATAGGCAGTACATGAGTGGTCATACAAAGAATGAACATTAACTTTGTAATTTTTCCAAACCCCTCTAATAATCCTCATTGTTTATGTGCGAACATCAGTATATATGTGCTGGACAATACATTCATGCAGCTTGATTTACATGTATGTCTGTATGTGGTTACTGTAAATGCATGTATACTTTGCAGTGGTTTTATAATGTTTTTTTTTCCTCTCACTATCTTGTTTCTTATACATACTACACTTTGAAACAATCATGCCAAGAAAGTGCCAAGTTCCTCCCAGAATATGGTGACAACTATCTGCATGTTTTACCCTTGTCTTTGTTGTGAAGCTGAAACAGTCTCTCTGAGGTGCACTGTGTTGATATTACCACAGCTGGATAAACTAAATTATAGCGGGATTATAAATGAGCCCAGGTTCAAACAGTGAGTGTACACAATTTATTAGCTGTGTTGATGATATACTATAAAAGCTACACCACGTAGACTACTTAACATTTTGGAGATATTTGAATTTCCTTAAAGCACGTTAAACATGGCTAAATAAATAATGTAAGATCAATCAAACACTTCTGCTTTGTTCACTCCATAAAATTATGCCTTTAACTTCTTTGTTTTAATCTAATTTATCTTCATGAAAACAGAGCATGAGGGTATTGAAATGTATAGGAAAGGTGGAGATTTTGTTTACATGTACTGTTGCATGACAACCATGAGCTTGTTCCAAGGGGTGGAAGAGTAGAGCCATGTTCGTTTTGGGCAGCTATATATATATATATATATATATATATATATATATAGAGGTTTCATTGAGGAAAGTGTCCCTGCCACTTACTTTGTTATTGCTGAAAAATCTTTATTGCTTTCTTCATACTGAATAAAATGACAAAGCTGCTAGTCTGAGAGCAAGTGTGTGTGTGTGTGTGTGTGTGTGTGTGTGTGTGTGTGTGTGTGTGTGTGTGTGTGTTTTGTGTGTGTGTGTGTTTTGTGTGTGTGTGTGTGTGTGTGTGTGTGTGTGTGTGTGTGTGTGTGTGTGTGTGTGTGTGTGTGTGGGTGTGTGTGTGTTTGTTGAAGGCATGTAAGCATGTACACACAATTAGGAAATGCACTTAATTAAATTAATCTCTTCAAAGCTGGCAACAGAACACACATAACTTAATGTACCAAAACTTGATTGCTTTATGCATTTACTACTTTTACGAGTGTGTGTCCATCAGAGCTTAGACCATTTGCTTTGAATATTTGGAAAGAACATCTCCATGCAAATAGATATAAAAAAATGCAGCATATGTAATGTGAAATTATCCCAGCACCAAAAACAAAACAAATCATATCCATTTTTAGTGAAGCTACCTGTCAGACACCGTCGTCACAATATACAGTGACCTTTCAGCTTCTATCATCTTGTACTGAAAATGGAGTAAAAGTGAAAGTAGTTATTTCAGTCACAATTGGTATTAACTCAGTGGGTACAGAGAGAGGGGAAAGGAAATGGCTAAGGCTTTATTCCTGAATTAAAAACATATATCACTAATAATACTTTCTTTGAAACGATATACACAAACTTTTAATTCATGAAAGTTTATTTCAATTTTTTTACAAGTACCAGTGAAAACAACTTGGATTGTGTCCATTACTGGACAGTAGTCATTTGTAGTTTATTTATTTACAGGAAACAATGGCTATTTATGTGCATTTGAGAATGTTGTACTCTGGCAAGCTGTTATGATCAGCTTCTAGACTAAGACATTTTAATTATTAATTTTGATTTGATAGCTTGGCAAGTGGACTATTCCAGAAGACCCTTTACAGCAATGGATTTATTCTTCTCTCAAATTCATTGTGGCTACCTGTGCAACAATCAGCAGATGTCTGTGTACTTACACTTTCACAATCCCTCTATAATTACTCCATTATCCAGGTTGATAGTTGTGATAATGGTGAAATAAAATGGATACAGTCTGTGGCTATATTATGTGAATATGTTCTATAACCATTGTCACATTAAAACTGCCACAAACTGTCGACCAAGTTAGATAAAGAAGTATAATAAATTCAGACAAATACTTTGTTATATTCAATTGGCAAAGAAGAGAAGGCAATTTACAGTTCCTTATATTTCACAGTGAACCAGAGTGTTGCATATGAGTCCGTGATTAGTAAGCTCAATGAACATTTTCTGCCAGAAAGAATGATGGATGTAAAAAAATTAAATATAGATGAAAGAATTTGCTTCCACAGATGTGTATAAGCCAAAGGTGAATGTGTCGAAGTTTTGTAAGGTGACTGTATGAAATGAATGAAAATTATGGGTTTAATGGCACAGAATATGAACAAATCAGAGAGGGGAAATTGATATTAGGTTGACTGATGTTAAACTGTCTAAAATGTTGCAACTTACAGTGAATTTCAATTTAGAAAAACAATATAAATGACCAGAGAGGCAAAATTAGTGAAACAGCTGAATGCTAATAATGTCTAAGGAGTTTACCTCACAGACACAAGGTACAAGGTTTGATTCTCACCTTAAAGGGAAATTGGCTAGGCTTGAAATGGTTCACAAAGACTGCCAGCATAGTATTTGCATGTGAATCAAACTTGGCAAATGATTTATTCGAGGTAAAATACAGGCAATGACAAGTTTAAAAAGAAGCATAATTCTGGGTATACTAAATGAATGCATGGGAACTACAGTGAATGTAACCTTGACAAATGCATGACATATAACCACTATTGTGCTGAGTCAGAGCAGAAAAAGACATGAAGCAGAAAGTGTAACAGATGTAAAAGGCAGGGGCATTTTTGTTTTTGTTTGTAAGATAAAACTAATTATAGAAGTTGCTTCTGAAAGTAAACCTGAAAATAATGTTGAGTAAATGTCTTTCCTTGGCTCAGTAACTAGTATGTACAACAACGAAACAGACTGGCAAGTGAAACGTCTTGCTCATGGAACTCAAGTGAGTTTCAGAATTGATAAAAGGGCCAATATTACAGTCATATGATATGCAGCCTGTCGGAATTTCTCAAAGTGTGTAGTTGAATGAAGCAGAGACAGAAATCCCTAGCCCTGTAGGGTAACTTAAGTGTGTTGGTAAATTTCTAGCCATGTTTGTGTGGAAAGGACACAAGTTTGTGCTCTGAGTTTACATGCTGAACAGTCCATACATAAATAATCTGCTCAGCAGAACTGTGGCATGTGAAATGTGTTTAATTACCAGATTAAATTAAGTCAGTGTGGATGTATTTGGTGAAACTGGTCTGCTTAATTGTGAAGCAATAAAGATTACATTAAAATGTTTTTCCATATGCCTTGATCACACCAATTAGGGTGTCATTTCCCATGCTGTCTAAAGTAGACAGGACTTAAAGGAATGCAGACTCTTGTCATAACAGAAAGTATAATAGAACTGATTAAGTGTTCTGCTCCAGTTGTACCAGTAATAAAGAAAAATGGTGTACAAATATGTGTTGATTTAAAAAGCTTAATGATGCAACTCTCAGAGAAAGGTTTATTCTACCTACACCAGGGGGCATACTATCCAAACTTGTCAGTATAAATTGCTTTCTACCTTAACTTCTTCCAGTGGGATTTAACAAATACCACTATAGAAAGAAAGCCAAAATATAAGAGCATTTACTTCTCCAGTGGGAAGGCTCTGTTTCAAGAGGCTGTGGTTTGGTAAATCTTAGCACCTGAAATCTTTCAGTGTAAAATGACTAGGTTCCTCATAGGGTATTATGGTAACAGTAGTGGTGTTATGGATGACATTCTGATATTGGTCCAGATAAATAGATGCATAATTTGAAGTTAAAGGGAATAATTCATTCTATCAGGAATTCTGAGCTAAAGTTAAACCAAGATGAATGCTGTTTTGGAAAGACTTAGCTTCAGTAATTTGGTCTCAACTTAAGTGCTAGTGGAATCAGATCAGATGCAAGTAAGGTCAGAGTAATAGCTGAGTTACTGCATCCATCTTGTGTGACTGATCTAAGTCAGAGAAATAGCCGAGTTACTGCATCCATTCTGTGTGACTGAGTTAAACCAAGCCCTAGGGATGATTAACTGTCATATCTCTCCACTATGCTATGTCCATTAACTGACCTGTTAAAAATATGTACCCTACCTGTGAAGAAATGCTCATGCATAACCTTTCAGCAGAGGGAAAGAACTGCTATCAACAGCTACAGTGTTAGCATGCTAGCATACTTCAATGTCATCACACCAATAACTGTCAGTGCTAAAGCTAGTAGCTGTGGTCTATGCAGAGAATTATTCCAAACAGATGAACAAGTCTTAGGTCCTGTTGCCGGTTGTTCCATATTGGTAACTGATGCAGAACAGAGAGATATGCAAATCAATAAAGAGTGCCTTGCAAGTGTGTGGGTATGTTGAAAATTATCTGCATACCTATTAATGCTGTAGAGTTTCCAAGTACAAATTCATTACAAGCCATTAGTTCCACTGATGAATTCATACTATTTAGACAAAGTACCACCCAGATGTCAAACCTGTTAATTAGACTAAGAAGGTTCAATGCCAGAGCAATTCATTTGCCTGGAAAACAATTATTTAGTGCAAACAATAATATCAAGAAATCATATATGTGACCAGCTATTGTCAGATACCAAAGAAGGTGTTGTCTATGTGCAGAGCATAATGACTGCATGATTTGTGACTATAGAGAAACTAGAAAAGCTAAAGAAAGGTACCAGAAATAACTGAGTTACAAACTATAATCTAGTATGTTGAAAATAGATAGCCAAATCACTGGACACAGACAAAGCATCCTTTGTATAAGTGCTACACAGTCAGACTGCCTGGGCAGAATGGCTGATTGATATATTAACGCAGAACATTAGTACCTTAATCACAACATAATGATGTGCTAAGACAAATGCACAAACATCTTCATGGTTTCATGGAATTTCAAGAAAAAATCAAAATGTCAGTAAGGTGGCCAAACATCATCCAGCATACTGCAAAACGTGCGTCAAAGTGTCAGTTCTGCATTGCCCATGAAGCAAAATGAGGAAAAGGGCCATTAATTTCAATATCTTTACCACGAGATCCTTGGCAAAAAAAATAGCTGCTCATTTATGTGAGTCTGAAGGCAAAATCTTCCTCATTGTTGTGGACTATAACCATTAAGATATAGAGATAGTGCATGTACCAACTACAGCTAGTCAACAAAAATATAGCTAGTTTCAAGCCCGTTCAGGAAATATGGAACACTTATTGAACTGATTGCAGACAAACATACAAAGCTCATGACAACTGAGGTCCAACCGTCTGTTAATGATCATGGCTTTACTTATGCAATGTCAGGTGCTTATTATCCTCACTTAAATAGGAAAAGTGAAATAATAGTGCAAACAGCTAAGAAGATAGTGAGACAATCTGAGCCTGTTAAAGCTCTCATGTCATACTGCGCTGCTCCACACAGTGTTATAGGTAATGCTTGGAAGACAAATAAGGACAAACATACCAATAAATCAAAACCTGAGCCAAAAACTATTTTGTATGACTCAACAAAATGACCAACAAGCTAAAGCTTCATACAAAATGTTTTATGACAAATGCTACTTGCACAACCACTACTCCTCCTTTAACTGTGTGGCCCCGGTGGTGCAGCAGTTAGCATTGCTGCCTCACACCAAGAGGTTCTCCAGTTTGATTCTCAACTGGAGTGCCTTCTGTGCAGAGTCTGCATATCCTCCTTGTGGTCATGTAAGTTTGCTCCCATATTCCAAAGACATGCAGTAGGTGGACTGGACATGCTAAATTGGCCATAGGTGAGCATGTGTGAGTGGTACAAATAAAATACCATGGCAGGGCTAGCCACCCAGTGGGATAAACCTTGGCTTGAGATGATTGTCACTGCTGAAGTGACACCCCGACCCCATGTGCAAAAATGTAAAAGGGGTTGAGGATGGATAGATAGATGGATGGATAGTCTTCCTTTAACCAGGCCAGACTGTCTGCCTAAAGTTAGAGGAAGAGAGAAAGTGTGACACAACAGGTACTGCAGTGCAGAACAGCAAAGAACTGAGGTCCTACATGCTGCAAGCAGAAGATGGTACCATAAATGAAATCAGAGGCATATTTAAGAAGCTCTTGACGAACATCAGCCTAAAAGGAATGTCCTGGAGAGCAAATTGTTGTGCTTGTGCTGAGTGTATCTTTTTATTCAAACGTGCTACTGCAATCCATTATCTGAAACAAGGGTGGAACTTTGAGATCCACAACATGCAATAATAAATTGTGTGTGTTACCCAACCAATTATAAATGTTCCTGATCCTGTTGAAACTGTTTTTCAAAATCACTCTAAAAGTAAAACTTTTCATTATAATAGCTTGTCTTATAGTTTCTCTTCCACACTTTCCAGCTCCAACTTCAGTTACAGTGCTGGTCATGTGACAGTGCCTCTGAAGTGAAAGTACTAATTTGTTACAAAGGCTGAAGCAGAGTCAGATAAGTGGCTATGCAATTTTCCCATTTAAACATATCATAGCTCTCAACCTTCCATCTCAAAAATGAGGAACACTACCTCTCGTAATGTGGAACAAATGGGTGAAATGTTGAACGCCTACTAACAGCTTATTAACAACTTCATCTAGGAAGGGCCACAGGATGTTTAAAATGTGTTACTTTATACTTACAAAAAGTTCTTTTGATGAATTAATATGATTCAGTACTATTTACCATGGATATCAGTTAAAAAAATTCTAACACTGAATATGTGACACACCCTTTCTATTTATAACTTTGAGGAACATGGATTTTTATGACCCAAAATGAGGAACATTCCTCATAATGAGGAACACTTGAGAGGTATGAAACATATCTTTCTAATAATGTTTCTCTCAAGTTGATGTTCCATAATAATTGCAACATTAAATATATGCACTGACAAAAATCAGTTTAGGGTGTTAAACCTGTATGTGTGTGTAGCTTTGTACAAACTCAGTTTTTGTTTTGTTCCTTTGGGGGGAGATACAATGATAAAGAGTCTGTGTCTGCAATATGAATGTCTATTATAGACTTTGCTTGTTTAAAATTATTGTACTGCATTCCCATTTTGAGTATGCATGTATCCCATAATACATTGCATCTAGAGCCTAGTGTCAGTGCTTTACTGATGACTGAAGTGTTAGTATCGTTTCTATTGAGGTGCCATTTTGTATAGAATAAAAGTTACCTGTTTGATTAAAATGTTGGTATTTCCTGACCTTAATAATACTAGTGACAGACAATCTTGGAAATCCATAGGTGCACATTGTGACAATAAGTAAAACTACTCAATAGCAACTGTGTTCTCATGTACTCAGTGCAACAGAATTACAAAGACCTCAATATAGTTTAGCCTCCACTGATCATGCATTTTTCTTTCTGCGTCTCATACAGGTCTCTCTTCTAAATAGCATTAGAAACTGCCAGAAAAACATTTCATGAATACATTTTTTGAAAACCAACAAAACTAAGCAGAAGTCATGCTTTAAGAAACCTACACAGAAGCATAACATTTTATTCCGAACAAATTTGCCATAATTAATTTACTCCTAATCAAAGTTATTTGCAAAATATGTAAAACTCATCCTATGTAAAGAATGAACATGTACTTCTGTAATGTATCCCTATTCGGCTTTTAATGCCCACGCACCCACACACACACACACACACACACACACACACACACACACACACACACACACACACACACACACACACACACACACACACACACACACAAAGTATCCTTATTCAGATTGTAATGCCCACACACGCGTGCATGCACACACACACACACACACACACACACACACACACATATATACATACATATATTTTTACTCAACTTCTTGTTTTGAGATATATTAATCTAAACTATAAATTAGTAATGAGAATTGTCTTTTTATTGTACATATTCTGTAAGTAACATCTTTAAATCTGTCTAAATTTATTGTCTTCTTATTATCACGAGCTTATAAACTATGGCTGGGATTTAATAACCAGTGGTAGGCCCTGACAGAGTTGTTTTTCTGCTGACAGTAGCCCTTTCCAAGTCACAGCCAACTCCACTGCAGTGATTTTATGTGATCTGTAGATTCACCATGGTTGCATAAAGTGATTTACACAGTCAAGTGATTCAGAGAAACATTGGGCTGCATAAATTAACACAACTGGCCCTGATAATGAACACAGTCAAAATGCTGCTTCCCATCATAGTCAGAGGGGCGACTGTATAAAGGGTAAGATCAGGTAAGTGTCTGTGGAGAGGTACTGCTGGTGAATGTGAGAGTATGTGTATGTTTGTGGCAACGTGTCCATGTCTGTCGAGGTATAAGTTGTCTCAGGTGAATGTGTGTGTGTGTCTATTTGTGTGTGTGTGTGTGTGTGTGTGTGTGTGTGTGTGTGTGTGTGTGTGAGCGCGCGTGCGTGTGTGTGCGTGTGTGCGTGTGTGTGTGTGTGTGTGTGTTTGTTGGTGAACATTGAGTGTGCCCATGAGTGTGACAGTGTGTGTGTGTGTGTGTGTGTGGGAGAGGATGTTGAGTTGATGTCTGTGCAGCTCTATATCTGTGTGTGAGTGTGTGCATGTGTGCCTGTGAGAAGCATAGCTCTCAACCAATCAGGGACAAATCTCAACAGAATCAGGGACAAATACAGAAATAATCAGTGACATTTTTAGTATTAATTCTGTTAACTTGAGACATTGACAGAATAAGAGAATGTAAATAAATATGCATTTTTTTTTAAATAAAAAAGTCTATTGCTCTAATTATTGTCATTAAGAGTAATTTACCACCTTTTCACCAAATGTCATCAGAGAAGGGATTAAGAGGGACAATTAAAATTTGAGTCAAAATAAGGGACATGCTTGAAGATCAGGGACAGTTGAAAGGTATGTGCTATGCATGTCTGGATATGTTGTTTTAATGTGTGCACGAGTGTGCAGAGAGTGTCAGCCATACCTCTCATCTCCCCTGAAATAACGAGTAAAAGGGATAGGGGGACGAGAGACATAAGGTGCAATCGTTAAATATTGTTTTAAGGCACAGGTTTTATAGCACAAAGTATTTTGTAAACCATAACAAGTATGAGGGGGAGCACCAGTCATCAAGGACACTCTAATATCATTCTAAGTCACTTAAATAGCTAACAGAACAACATTTTTGCAGCACAAATCATTTCCTGATCAAGAAGCATGAGACTCGTTTGTCTGGCATTACTGACTGTAATCTTCCATGATTTGTGAGAGCAGGACCAATATAAGAGGTAAAATCATGAACATTTTGCAAACACTGGTGACAGCTGAGACATATAGGGGTGTGTCCATGCATATGTATATGAATGTGGGATATGTGTGGGTGACTGAATGAGAAGGTACCCACCAATATATTGAGCTTCCAGTAGCCATTACCAGAGACACCAGTAGTAACACCACTTGATTCAGAAACATGCACATTAGTTGTTAATGAAGTCTTTCCTCATTGTAACTAAACAAGTTGATGAGTCACATTTTCCACAATCGCAGAAAGTGCCTCTTTTGGTTGCAACAGTTTCTGTGATTGCAGGAAAAGTTTTCTGAATCTTCACTTATGTCTCCAGACAGTTGCTGAAATAGTTTCATTTAGGATTATTCAACTACTCAAGTTAATGAACTTAATAAATACATAAAAAAGAATAAAAAGGCTGAGCTGTAGGGAATAAAAGATCGTAATGAATACAAGAAGTTGAGTTTTAAACACAGTATTCTGTATAACATTATAAGCAAAATAAAACAGTTAATAATGAGACATTAAATATTTTCATAGGTTCATAGGTGTGTACTAGGCTAATGGCCCTGGAGCCTTTACAAGCCTAGCCCATAGAATTACCCTGGCATCATGCCTCCTGACCTTAGTTCCTAGTGCCTCTGTCAAGTAGAGCCACTGCAGTGTTTCCTGGCGTGAATTTTCTATTTTCCATCCACTCATCAAGATTCCTCTTGAAGAGGGCCAGTGAGGTGCTCTGCTTGACATGTATGCGAAGTCTATTCCATTGCATGGGCAGTCTCTGGGTTATGAACCTGTCTCTCAAACATGTTCTGTTGATTGTGGTAATGAGGTTGAGGTCTCTCGAATGTGTGGTGCGGAGCGATTGTGATTTCTTTAGATGTAGCATTTCTAACAGAGCTGGGTCAGACATGGCTTTGTAAGTCAAGTAGAGATCACCTCTAAGTAGGTGATATAAGACAGAGAATAGTTGGAGTTTTTTGAGTCTGTCCATATAGGACAAGTGTTTAAGGCCTAGGATCCTCTTTGTGGGGTACTTTTTGTGGCCTCTCCAGTTGTTGCAGGTATCTAGTGAGGTACATGCCAAATGGGGCATTGTACTTGATGATTGGCCTAATGAGGGAAGAGTAGAGGGAGACACTGACCTCTTTCTTCCTGGATGCAAAACCCTTAGTAATGAGATGTGCCACATAGAAGGACTTTCTGACCACAGGGGCAATGTGGTGGTCAAACGAGAGGTTGCTGTCAACCTGTGTTCCCAGATCTCTTATAACGTCTTCTGTGTTCAGTGGACTACCATCAATGTGGTAATTCAAGGGAACCTGATTTTTCCCCAAGGGGTATGAAGACACATTTTTTGGCATTGAGCTTAAGGCCATGATTCTTGCACCAGTCGTTGGTCTCATTGAGACCTTTCTGTAGGATGTCAACATCACTTGGGGAGTTAATAATAGCTCCCAGCTTGCAACTGTCTGCAAACTTTGTCAGCCAGATTTTATCCTATAAAAAAAATTTAAATTAAAATAAAATATCCTATAAAATAAACTGACAGTATGGGAATATTTCATGCTATATGACTCAGATTTCATGACACTTTCTTTTTGTGGCATTTTCTTAATGAAATAGACAGGTTAGCAGAGTTGTTGTTCCCCAACCTCAGCATCTTGAGCAGCATTATTTTCCTGAAAACATTGATATTTATGAACCCTACTGACATCCCAGATTCTATGGAACACAGGCATAGCTGTCTATTCTGTCATCTTGTGCCTTGCCACAATCTGGCACCCCCTCAGCTTTAAAGAAAAACTCTTTCTCCTTTACAGATTATAACAAACTGCTTGCCACATTTATAACAAGTAACTTGAATAGATTATTCCACACACAAAGAACTTAAGTGCTTCAGTCCTGACCACAAATGCAGTATCGGTATTAATTTTGAAATGTCTACACTGCACTACTGACCAGTCAGTATCTGCTGACCACACCCCCTAGCACTTTGTGTTTGGAGCGGTTACCTCCATTGCCCCACCCTATATTTGTGCCATGGATATTTTCTTACCAGCCAAGCAGCTCCTACATTTCATTGTACACAGCAGACCCATCTATAAATCCTGGAAAACACACAGACATCCATACGATATTTGAAATTATTACCGTGCCATTTGCTGTAAAATTTGATCTATATACATATACATATATATATATATATATCCTAGAAGCCACTAAAATCACAGAAGTTATTACCTCTGCATATGCAGACTTATGCTATTCATCAGTCATACCATTCAACAGCATTTTTTATTTTATCCAGTTGTTAATCAGGTAAACTCAATGGACATAAGTATCCCTTGTAAGGGGTACCCCAGGAGTACTGTCAGGTCAAGTGACTTGTTCAGAATCACAGTATTCAGACAGGGGTGGAAGGAATGAAACCCTCTGCCCTTCACTCTAGGAAGCAGCTCATTAACAGTTCAAAGCCTTAATCCTCTATCCTAATCGTACTCTAGCACCCTCCAGCATATCATATTATCCTTCAGCTGTACATACTAAAAGTACAGACAGAAATGCAACTGTTCTTCATAGCCAGTAATACCTGGTGCTAATTATGTTAAGCACTTCATATGCATTAGAGAAGGAGGTTGCCGCTGTCAGCACTCTAATAATCATTCAGATGTAAGGGGTTTTTTTAAAGAAATGGAAACATCTGCTTTTATTTATTTAATTACTTATTTATTGTCAGAAATACAGGCTTATGCCAAGGTAATTTGTTTGACAATTCACAGTTAGAAAGTGAATTCTTATAAATGCGTTTTTGGAGTATAATTCTTAACATTGAGTTTTTATTCTGGGCTAATCTTAATAAACTAACCAACTATTTTTCTTAAGTTGCTGTTATTGCAACATACTCTATATTCAGGAGTGATTTATAAAACTGTAAAATATAATTCATCAGATGGTGTTTTACTGAGAGCAACACATAAAATCAGGAGTCTTGAATGGACACTATTTCAAAATCCCAGGTTTGAGAGGCACAGAACGACAACCAATACTTCAGAAGGTAAAATTTCGCTTCCTGCATGGGTTGCTTACACTTTCTACACTCCTGTTTCCTTTATACATCAAACTTGCAGTTAAAACACTTACTAGTAATAAACTGCTAAGTCAGAAGTGTTGGACTGACAGCAAAATTTGCCAACAGTGCTATTACTTGTTACTTTTCAGGGCCGGGTTATTTGAAGCAACACATTTAAAGATTTAGATATTTTTCCGTGCAGGTTTTGATGAGGCACGTTTTGTCAAATTGTGCTTCAGGAGCCTGTAGTGCTGTTATTGAACTATACTGTGTGTAAGAAATGGCCTCCTGCAGCACTTATAGGACAGCTGCCTGTGCTACAGTGATTCAGGATCCCAATAAGGTAGTGGGATCCACCTTCCTGAAGCAGCAGTAGCTGGGAGAAATCTGAAGTGCCTTGGGCCAGGTCTCCTCCTTTAGATGACTGGAAAAAAGCATAAGTTCTGTGTTGGTCCACTAACAGAAACATTGAATCACATAGGTCATATGATACTTCATATTGGACCAACATAGGTTTCACGGCTGGCTGAACTTTCAGACCAACAGCAGCCCTTGATCAGAGGGATTAAGTTAGTGATGTCATATGCAAAACTTTATTCTTGTTGTGCACGGAAATGTGTACTGACCAAAAAAGAAAAGCTTAAAAACATTATAACAAAATGGTGTGCTCGGTGCCTCTTAGGATGGACATAATGCTGACAAGTCAGTACTTCCTTTTCCTGCTTTTGTTCCTCCAGTTAGGTAAAACACACCCTGTGTAACATTAACTAAAACACAGAGGGTACAAAATGCTAACTGCTCACAACACATATTTTTTAATTTTAGGATGGTCAGGCAGCCATCTCCACACATATCCATTTATCAGTTAAATGCATTCAGACTTGAGTAACTGTAAACCCTGTGCTGTGTCCAGTAAAAGGTATCGTGTTATCTCACCTCTATATGCCAGTGACCTCTCTTAGGTGGGAAACATGACAAGGGTCAAAGCAGAAGTCTAGGAGTGTGCTATAGTAAACCCTCTTAGAAATTTAAGTATGCAGTAGACATCCAAAGTGAAACAAGCATACATTTTAGCAGAAGTCACACTCTCCACAAAAATGTCAAAACTGCACATCAAAGTCCATGTCACAAGAGCACACTTGTAACCAAGTAAGGTGTAAACCACTACTCACAGTGCGATAGCTCCAAGCATTCCTCTTCTACCTGTCCACATTCATAAGATGACCTCTGGGCCTATGCCCCAGATTAGGTGAAGACAAAGAGGGAAACTAGCAGAGAGTACTAAGCATCAGATGGTCAATGGGGTGATATCCAAATCCAAAGAAGACAGACTGGTGCTCACGGTAGGTACTTAATGAATTTCATTTAATTGAGGAAGTATATGGGTGTAACACACATGATAGCATGTAATGGCACTCAAGAAAATCTAGAGCTATGCTACTAGATAAATAGGGTCATAAATAGATATTAGTCCAGGACACCATTAATGAGCCTAGCACACATTCATAATTGCTGCAAAGCACTGACTATTTAAATGACTTGCTCAAGGTCACATAGTAGGCAAATGAAGGCTGAGAGAATCAAACCCTGTACCACAGGAAGTAGTCCATTTACAGCTCATAGCTTTAATCTTGTACTAAGTGACAGATGCAAAATATGGTGTTTTCTTACGCCTGTGTTTGGACTTGTACCTACAGTCTTTAGATCCAAAGTCAGGCATCTTATCCATTAGGGCCACATGACCAACTCAACATCTTATGATCTGAAATTGTTGTATTGTTCATGATGTCATACACTTCATATGTGATTGACTTTTATAGATATCCTGCATGATTATAGTAATAACCTATATATTTGTATACCAGTATTCAATATCCATAAACAAGTAAGAAAGACTTTTGACTTTGAAAACAGTATTTTAATGCTTCTGCAACTCCACTTTCTTGTTTGCAGTAATACTCAGCTTACACCACAGTAGCAGAAATTGTGTTAGCTTGAAAACATTTTTTCATTTTCTCTTGCTGAGAAAGAAACATTTTCTTCATATTAAGTAGTAATCATGCTAGATGATGAACTGATATCAGGAGTTTTCTGACAATGTGGATGTGGGATGCATTTCTGATTTAAAGTTTAGTGGTTCGTGTCCATTTATTATTGTTTTTCCTGCAAAGCATTAAGGCATTGCAGTAGATAGAAACTTTAGCAGATTTGTAAACTGAGATGTCTTCTTATCAAACACAAGAGCTGCCACTGTTATACATTGTACATAAATATGAATCACTCACAACACTGCTATCAAAAATGATGTGCAAATCACTTCTTTAAGTGCTTATTTTCTGCTGTCACTGGACTGAAACTACGCAGAACAAGATGTTAGCAACAAATATACTGGAAAACAGGAGAGAACTAATAATGAGAGGATATGGAATTTCTAGTTACAAGAAGCCCCATAAGAAATGAATATAGATATATATAGATATATATATATATATATATATATATATATATATATATATATATATATATATATATATATGTAATGGGGGAGAATCTGAACTCTGCAACCTTCATGCACCTGTACATTCATGCTGCACTGTGCAGTTGTGTCATAAATGAGGTGAACAGTTGCTTTATGATGTCATTAGATGCTGCATATCAAGACGAGACTGTTTTTTCACTGCAGTGAACGTCTATCATGCATAGATATCTAATCATTCATACAAAGTGACCTCTGTCGTGTCCCATCTCTGAGAATTCTACATCGATAATAAGCAATTGAGACAGCACCACAACTAAAAAGAAAGGGAAGTAAATGAAATGTAAATTACAGGAATTGGTATCCTCTTTGGACAAGAGTGCAATTTTCTGTTTTACCATTCCTGGGGAATATTTAAAGGTATGCATGTCTCCTGTAATCATTTACCTTTAGATGGTCATAACACCTTATGTCTCAGTTATTTACAAGTGTTTCTGCATAGCACATCCTGATCATTACTTCTAAATAAGAGGATACCAGTAGGATGCTGCATTTATGTAACACATGGAATTCACAGCTATGTCGACTTTAGATAGAAATTTAGTGATCTCTCAGTACAAAATATTTAAATAGTGCAAATTATTAAGCTATATCCTGTATGATTACTATTAAAATAGTTTTATTTCTTCTTTCTTTAGCATTTATATGGATATGAAGTTTGGGAGAATTGATTTTTCATTTATTAAGACAATTGCTCCCTTATCTTAAAGGACATTTGACATGATGAGAACTAATTACATTTGATTTACTATACAATAAAGGCTCATTCCTATTCAAAAATAAGTATACTGATTGGATAGTCCAATCAGTGTGGCCAATGTAAATTGAGCATATACCAAAAGAAACAAGTGTGGCTGCTGAAGTACCGTTGAGTGGCAAGACTTTCTATTGGCATATGCTGAAGGATAGAGCAAACTGTAAGAAAAATCAGGTACTTCCTGCAAAACTAAACAAAAAACTTCCTGATTTTCCTTATATATTTGCAGTGTTCCATGTAAATTTTTCTTTTTTTAATTTTTGAAAAATAAAAAACTGCATCAGAGATGCTTTTTTCTGCATTGCTTCTGCTGCACTGCACTGATGTACACTGCCAGTGTGGGAACATAAGTCCAAATCAGATGTGCAGTGTATCAGTATAGGGAAGACAATGTGGAAAAAGACTGAAGTGCTCTTATACAAATATCTTATTTAAGAAAAGTACGCAAACTCTTTCTTAAATAATCTAATTGTATGATAGCAATAATGCACTCCTGTTTGTGGGTATAACAGGATTTACCCACGGCAGGCTTTGTTTAATCACTCGGGCTTCATCCTCATGAACAAACCACACCAGCCATGAATAAATCCTAATATACTCACGCACAGTCATGAATTATTGCTTAAATATAAATAAAAAAATCCTTTATTTTTAATTGCATTGTACTATGCTTCAGGCTGGATAGGTACAATTTCAGACTAAACAGTAACATCTACATACTTACTTTTTGAGCATAGAAAGATAAAATAAGTTATATTCAAGACACAAAAAAACATAGTTTATCCTCTGGTAACATTCCTCTTAACATGTTGCTCCTTCTGCTGGTAATTTATACTATTTCCCTTACTTTCAGTACTTGTTAATGCACTTCACCCAACATCAGCATCTACTACAATGTGCAGCTGATCTGTATTATTTCTTTATATGGAAAGTTTATATTTATACAACTAGGTTTTGCTTTACCAATCCATGGTACATTAAACTCTGTGGTAATATTTTATCAGTACTCTCCACCACACCACATCACAGAACGCATGCATACATATACAGCTACCTACCATTTTGAAATGATTCACTGCAGTGTGTACTGCTTTCCTCTGGTAGCAGGAAAAGACTGAATTAGCAACAGAACAGTTGCACATTAAACCACCTCAGAGTAGTTTGATAAGACTTCACTGATGTGTCTGTGGAACAGAACAGAATTCATTTATAATTCAAAGTAGGTAAATAGCCTAGAGTTCTAAGGGTTTTACTTTCATTCTCTTAATTATTTCTACACAGTTTTAGTGAACAAGTGATTTCACATCAGCAGTGCGACTGTTTTATACACAGTGTTTTCTGGCCTTATATTGCCGCTAATGAAGGAAGTACACAATAAGTAAGTACTATCATAATAA
Organism: Protopterus annectens; assembly: GCF_019279795.1. NCBI lineage: Eukaryota > Metazoa > Chordata > Ceratodontiformes > Protopteridae > Protopterus > Protopterus annectens. Next base: position 1,347,720,311 of record NC_056739.1, on the reverse strand, counting down.
GGGTTAGTAAATACATTTTGTACACAGTGTGTACAGACACAGTGAATGAAATAAACAGGTCTAACAGCTACAATGCTCCAAAGAATAGTTGCAGTATCTAACATAAACAGCAATCATTGCACTTGCACTCATGGCCACCAGATAAGCAAGTTATGTGTTTTACCCTCATATGTAGTACTTTAATCAGCACCCTTCTTGGGCAAAGCAATGTGTGTGATTACTTCTATTTATATATATACCCTGAGATTCAATAAACTCTGTGCAGGAATAGAGCTATTCCTGCATGGAGTCATTCATGTCCGTGTAGCCACAGCAGAGTGCCTTGCATATTCATGAAGGCATGCTGCTGTTTAACCTACATGGACAAGAACCGTGAATGACTGCAGGGGGCATGTTCAAGTAGTGCACAGACATTGAACCCTCCCCCTGCATTCGCACTTTCTAATCACAATCCGGCACAATTTTAGAGAATTTCTCTAATATTATGCCAGTATTTTAGTGTTTGCAGACACTGAAATGAAATAAATGATCATTTCAGTGTCCGCGGACACTGAAATACATATGGCAGCAGGAAAGCAATGCAGGAGATGTGTGACAGGTTTTGTGGCACACCTCTTGCATTGTAAAAGTGCCATATGACACCTTGCAATCTGATAAAGCAGAAAATGTGTACAACGGCAAAAATAATGGGGATAAAGCCCTGAAAAGGGACATGTCTTACATATTGCCCTCAGAAATGTAGAAAGTTGATAGAAAACAGGTCATGCATTAGCATGAATTTTTGAAGGATAGAAGTCTGAAAGTCAAATGTATGCCAATATTCCCTGACAGCAGTCCATGTGGACAAAGGCAGAAATAATGTCGGGACAAAACACTAAAAATAGGGACACCACATAAATATTGGGTCTATATCAGATGATCAAACTTTCAAAAGTTTGACTTTCATATGGTCGACACCATATGATTAAATTTTTGAAAGTTTGAACAGTTTTTAACAGAGATCTCCGTACAGTGCGGAATGGGAAGATTTCCCTTTTCTGCACTGTAGTGCAATCTCAGAGTTGGTATATTTAAAGAGTGGTGGTGTGAGTAATGCAGATCCTTGTGTGGGGGGTGCAGGGGGCTTCCCCCCTGCTTAAAACATTCGGGTAGGTTATTTGCATAGTTTATTTTTTTTATGAGATATTCAAATGTTTAAAAGTTCGATCATATGGTGTTGACCATATGACAGTCAAACTTTTAAACATGTGATTATCTAATATAGACCCTAAATATTGCCCTCACAAACCTAGAAAGCTGATAGAAAACAGGATATGTATTAGCATGAAACTCTGAAGGATAGAATCCTGAAAGCCAAATGTATGTCATTATTTCCTGACTGCAGTCCTCAATGACTTATCAGAACACCACAATACTCACTATATAACATAATAATGTAATAATAATATTATATGTTTTTTTCTAGTCTAAGGAATGTTTAAGCATAGCTAAGCTGGTGTGCGTGTTATGGCCCACTGCTTACCATAGCTTAAACAACCAATAGGGGATAAATACAAATATACTGCTAAAATTCCCCAGCTGAGATAGTGCAGTTGTTAGAGTCCTGGCTTTACATGCATGTGTTCATGGTTCACGTACCAAGACAAGCAAGTATGTTTTTATATGGAAAAGCAGTGTTAAAATTATTTTTTTAAACTTAAATTATGTAGTAACTGTTATTTGTCTACCAGGGTAGTGCAGCTGGTGTAAAATGGAAGCAGATTCACCTGTCCCACCTCATCTGGGTGTGGCACTGGGCCCCAGATTGTCTGGGACCCAACCCAGATGTCCCTCATTCACTGGTCCTGCAGCACCTTTGGGTGGAACTGCCTCAGAGGAAGGGGCCCATCCCCCCAGGGAGCAGGCATGGACAGGATCCTGTTACCCACAGTCAGGTCCAAGGTTTGGTGCACAGCACCCTTCGATTTGAGTTTGGAGAGCAGCTGCACCAGATTGAGGGCTGCCTGATGCACCGTGAGGGGAAGGGCAACCCTCCTGTCCAGCCCCCAGCACAGCCATGTTTGGGGCTGTGACGGTGCAGTGGTGACTGCCCACGGGTGGGGATCTCCTTCCCACTGTAACCATATGGGGGCCCATAGGCTTCGGATTCCCAACCACCCTCCCCATCAAATGTGTTTACCCTCCTCATGTGTCATATACCACCCCTGTCTGCTCTCTTGTCTGTCTTGTCTGTCTCCCTACCCAACTTACCTCCCCAGACATACCTACAATCCTTCGCCAACATCCCACTTTCACATTTCAAAAAAGAAATGGGCATCTTTCTCAAAAAAAATATTGCCCCATGCATAGCTGTCCATTTTGCACACATGTCTACTGGACACGTAATTTGGTCCAATTGGCTTGACAGCACATTTCTGTTGGCCTCACCCCGCTCTCTGTGGTTTGAGTGTCCAATTTCACCTCCAAATTCTGTACAAATGCACAACTGTTGATGTATAAGAAATGGACAGCTATAGAACTTCCCTACACCCGCCCTGCACATCCCTAGCTATCTTTCATATTGTTTTTCCTTCTGCATGCCCCCTTTTCACCACTTTCCTATCACCCCTTTTACTTTTCTTTTAAAGGAATTAGCATGGGTGAAAGCAGGAGTAAGTGAGTTTGAGCGATGCTAAGTGAAGCCAACATAGATTAAGCATCTCTAAGGTTGGCATTGCTTAGCAGAGCAAACCCGCTTAAAGCTGCTTTAATCACTTTGTCTTCATCAGACACTGCTCTGCCTAGCAACAAAATAACCAGCCTTGCCAAGTCTCCAACCCAGGGCCCCGTACACCTCAGTCAAAACAATGTACCACTACACCATTTGAGCTGTAGGGATTTATAATGCATTTTCAAACATATCTTGCAGGAGAGTCATTCAACAATAGGGAAAAATTCTGTAGAATAAGTCAGGTTTTTTATATATACATATACACATGTATATATGTATGCAGATGCATATATATGGAAAAATATATATATAATATAAATAGAGATATACATATAAAATATATACACATACATATATGTATATACATACATACACACACACACACACACACATATATATATATATATATATATATATATATATATAAAAAACAAGTATATATATATATATATATATATATATATATATATATATATATATATATATATATATATATATATGTGTGTGTGTGTGTGTATGCTAATAACATGCAGTGGAGTTATACCTCAGAACCATACCTCTCAACCTCTTAGTGCAAGAAATCTGGCCAAAGGCTGTCAAAATGGGGGGACAATGGGCCAAAACTAGGGACATATTTTAAATATTCCTCTTATAAATGTAGAATGTTGCCAGAGTAACAGCGTTTGTTTCAGCATACTTGTTCTGAAGGATGTGAGTTCTGAAACTGACATGTATGTCATCATTTACTGACAGAAATCCTCAGATCATCACAGTAATTTAACAGAGAAATAAAAACAATGAATCTGTGGAAAAGACCAGAAATATAAGCAATAAACCTGGACATTCTGAAACAATCTGGCCAGTTGAGACGTATGCTCAGAACCCCTTAGAGCAACGAATCTGGACCAAGCCTGACCAAGTGGGGGGACAAATCCATGAAAATAGGGACATATCTAAAATACTGTAGTAGATAAGCTGACACAGTTGCCTCAGTAACACTCTCCTCTCTGTTCTAACATATATTGACTGAAATAGCACAAGTCCAGCACTCAATTACTTCTCACTAGTTAGTATGACTTAAATCCTCACATCATCCCATTGATGTGTCAGAAATACACAACACTTATAGGGGCCAGGCAGCAGTACATCCTACAAATATCTGAACATAACATCATATTAGGGAAACTATACTGAGCTGCTAAGCATGTCACCAAGCACTATCCAAACTACAGTCAAACTGACACAACACTAACACAAATCCACTATGGGGAATTACACATGTATTTGCAAATATATCAGGCACTACAGGGATGTAAGAGCACTGAAAAACAGACACTAGTGCAAACGCGCATACCCACAACCAATTTCACCACAGTCACAGTGACATACCGGTAAGCCAAAGGAACAGTACAGTATAAGGACTGTGTGAACAAAAACATCATCATGTTTGCCACTCACACACTAACCCTACATATACTGGCCCAATTCACAGTGTAGTATGACTCCTGACCATGGTACGGGACATGTGTCAGTCTGCCCCTACAAATATATACAGCCAATAGACCACCAGAAACTGGAGCAGCATGCACAGTCAGAAAAGGAGCCATAACACTTACATCTACCCCCCTCTCTACACAGGCCAAATAACATTTACACACTACACTCTACACAATCCTGACACTCTGTCAACAATTGCCAGAAATACACAGACCTCTCAACTGTACAGAGTCCCACAGCATGTCCAGGCTTTGTCTTCATATATAAGGCCTCTTCCACATAACATGTCTTGCATTCTGATACATCAGTGGGATGATATCAGGAATGAAGGCACTAAATAATGATATACCATACCTATCAACTTCTTAATACATGACATCTGGACAAAGCCTGACATAAATGGGGGACAGAGGCTCAAAAACAAGGGTATATTTGAAATATTGCTGTTATAAACTGAGAACGATGCTGGTGTAACAGGGTTTGTTATAACATATCTTTTCTGAGTTTTATGAATTCAGAAACACAAATGGATGTTACCATTTACTCACTGCAATCCCCAGAGTATGCTACTGATTTTCCAATGACAAAAAACGTTCCCTCATTGGGGGGAACATGACACATCAGGACCAGGAGTGCAATGCAGGTTCACACTCTACTGATAAGATGACAGGGGTAGGATGTGGTTGTAAGTGATGACTAATGCTAGGCAATGTTGATGTGCTGGCTCTATAAATAACTCTGGGCAATGTCTGAGGTCATGTGATGTGCTTCCCTGTTTATGTCTTCCAGGTGGCATGCACCGTCAACCAGCATATACTGCAGATGAGAATGCAGCCATCACCAATGCCATAATCCAGCACCATGGGGTGCTGTTTGGCCATAGCCAACAAAATCTGCAGGGGTGGACTGCTCTGTGGATGACCATTTCCACAGAGTTAACACCTTGGGCTACCATGGCCGCACATACGATCAGGTCAGGCATCGGGCAACTGACCTGATACATCGTGCCCGGCAAAGGGCTACTGCCATGGCCAGGGACCGTACTGCTACAGGTGGGGGTCCAGCCACACAGGCCCCACTTACAGCAACAGAGAAGCTCCTTGCCAACCTTGAGGTAGCCCCCACTCAACAGCCAACACAAGAAACACAACTCATGGAGATGGGTGGCACCCAGGCAACAGGCAAGGAGAATCCAGGTAAGGCCACAGTACACATCAATTTAATCATGCAGCAGTCATACTGTCTTCTATAGAGTATCTAGATGCATATGTCAGTTCAAACTGCATTTGTGGGTGGGGTTTAGTAATGCACACAAATGCACATCTATGGTGAAGGTTGGCAAATTGTGTACTATCAAAGCTTGTACTGTACATTTGCAGAAAAGTAGCACTCCTCTTGTACCAATGCAAAATGTGAGTCTGCTGAAAAAACCTCTCCCTCACAACTACATAGGTACCTCTGGTCCGGATGTAGGACAGCAGCCTGGAGCCGGTGAGTATGTGATTTTCCTGTTGTGGCTCACCAGTACCCCAGGCATGTTAAGGTCATGTATGTGACCATGCACACACCTGTTACTCTCAGCCATTTTGCAATGTCTGCATGTTCACTTGTGGTGGGGTTAACTGCATTGCATCACAGTGGTCATCACAGGGGCCTATTTGGATGAGATGTCACATATCTGTAGCATACCTCATAACCTGTCATTGCAAGAAATCTGGGCAGAAACTGACAAAATGGGAGGACAAAGGCCCAAAACTAGGGACATATTTTATAAATTAGTGTTATACAGTGCATATAAATGGTGTAAGCACACCTGTTAGAATGCCAGGTATTTGTGATATACAAAAAAGAGAGCGCAATAAAACATTTCCAAACCCTTCCAACCTTTCATGTGACCTATAATCTGTACAATTCAATTGTAAAACAAACAAATCTGTTAGGGGAACAATTATGACAAAAAAAACATACAAGAAGCTAGATGCAAATGTGTACACAGGCTGAAGCTAATACTGTGTTGAAGCAGCTTTTAATATGATTACAGCATTACATCTTCTTGGGTACACACCTGCCATCAATTACCAAGACTGAGTAACAGAAAATAATGGTCAACTGTCCTACCAGGATTATCCTAACATTTGCTCAGTTGCCTGCTACAGCAACAGCCATAGTTTGCATACAGCTTACGAAGCTGCAAAGGGATCTCATTTGTGAAAGGTATCATCCCAGAGAAGGGTACACACACATTTCCACAGCATTGCATATACCATGGAACACAGTGGAGACAGTCATCAAATGGCTTTGAAAATATGGAGCAACAGTGACATTGCAAAGAACAGGACATCCCTCCAAATGTGTGAAAAGACAAGACCCAAACTGGTCAGGGAGGAGACCTACAGCAACAGTACAGAAGTTGCAGGAATCTCTTGCAAGTACTGGTTGTGTACTGCATGTGACAACAATTTCCCATATTCTCCACATGTCTGGCCTATAGGGGAGGGTTGGAAGATGGAAGCCTTTTCTCACACAAAACAACATCCAGATCTGGTGAATTCTCAAGAAAAATACATCAGGTCTTCCAAAATCATGAGGGGAAATGCGTTATGGTGTAATGAGACCAAGGATGCACTTTTTGGCCACAATACCAAAAGGTTTGTTTGGCACAATAACAACACTGTGCATAACTAAAAGAACACCATCCCTATGCTGAAGCATGGTGATGGCAGTGTCCTGCTTTGGGGTTGCTGTTCATAAGCTGGAAGTGGGCCTTTAGCCAAGGTGGAGGGGATTAGGAAGAGTTCCTAATACCAGTCCCCTTTGGCCCCAAATCTTCATGTGTCTGCTAGAAAGCTTTTGATGGAGAGGAATTACACCTTTCCACACAACAATGACCATAACCATATATCAAAATCCAAAAAAGAATGTCTTCACCAGAAGGCAATCAATGTTTTGGAATGGCCTGGCCACAGTCCAAAACTACATCCAATAGAAAATCTGTGAGGTGCTCTGAAGAGGGCTGTGCAGAAGAGATGCCCTCACAATCTGAAAGAGTTGGAGGGCTTCTGCAAAGGAGAGTGTACAAATATTGCTAAGTCAAGATGTGCCATGCTGATACACACCTTCCAAGAAGACTGACTGGTGTTATGAAATCAAAAGGTGCTTTAACAAAGTATTAGTTTAAGGGTGTGCACAGTCATGCAAGCAGCCTACTGTACATATTTCAACTTCTACATGTTATCCCTAACCGATGCGTTTGTTCTTCAATTGGATTGCACAGGCTATAGGTCAGATTAAAAGTGGAAAATGTTATCACATGATTTCTGTGGTCTCATGTTATATATCAGACAAAACTGGCATGTTAACAGGGGTGTCTACACTTATAACATCCACTGTAAGCTTAGAAGGTTGTTAGTGTAACCAGTTCTGTTGTAACATATGTGTACTGCAGGTTTTGAAGTGTGAAACTCAAAATATGTCATTAATTAGTGACACCAGTCCTGATATCATCCAAGTAATGTGTCAGACAAACACAGGATTTATGACGAACAGACCAGAAATATGAGCCACACATGTAGACATTCAGCGACACTCTGCACAGTTGAGATGTATGTTCTGTAGGAGTTGCCATTGTACTATACAGGTGAACAGCATTTATGTGTACATGGGTGCAGTGAGTGCTACTCGAAGGCCCATCACCTACTAACACTACTCACATATCACAGAGGTGTATATAAGTAGTAACATTAAGTGGATAGGGCTGTACTGCATGATGTTGAGGGCCTGTCCAGGGTGTGTATATAGTGGTCTGACTGTGTTATGAGTGTCACCAGTTCTCTATTGTGAGGTCTGTGTAATGCCGGTCTGCCACCTCACCTGTATGTGTGTGCATGTGTGTGCGTGCGTGTGCGTGTGCGTGTGTGTGTGTGTGTGTGTGTGTGTGTGTGTGTGTGTGTGTGAGTGTATGTGTGCACATGTGTGTATGTGTGTGTGTGTGTGTGTGTGTGTGTGTGTGTGTGTGTGTGTGTGTGTGTGTGTGTGTGTGTGTGTGTAGCAATAAACGTTATAGTGCAGATATTAATTTACATACATTGTCTTCCCCCCACAGGAGAGCATAGTGGCCGTGATCTCTCACACTCAGAATCTGATGTCAGTGTCTCTGCAGAGTCTGACAATGATGATGGTCATAGTCAGGCACAGGTGGGATTATCAGGGGCTGACTCTGTGCCATCTGTTCACATCCCACAGCCATCCACAATGTCCCTGCACACAGTTACAATGCCCACACATGCCCCGTCTCCAGCAGCCACAGATGATGGACAGTTGGCAGGTGGTGGCGTGGAACAGACTAGTGTGGTGACTATGGCAGGTGTGAATGCAGACACTGGCTATAGCCAGAGTGCAGGTGAAGTCCCATAGGCAGATGGATGGGGTGCTCGCAGGAGGACTTCTGCTCATCAAGCCGCTGTCACAAGTGCCACAGCAGGTGTCACCAGATGCATGTTTCAGGCTGTCATGGATGCACAGGCATGTAGTGAATGCAACACCAGACAAATACTCAGGGTATTGCATGCAACTCTTCCTAATTTATGTGGCAAAATACATGACCTTGTTGAGCCCACATGCCAAAATACTGAGGTCATGAATAGATGGTGGGGTGAGACCTTGGCAATCCTCGACCTTGACATGTCTGTACTAGAGTGTATGGCGGGAGATGGGCATCGTCCACATGGATGTAGGTTAGCTCCAACATCAACTGAGAGTCTATGGGGCCATGCACCTTCACACTCCTGTAGTGGCAGTGACACCAGCACTGCTGAACAGGGGTTGCTGTCCACATCACAATGGAGCAGGCCATGGGCATGTGGTCCTGGCCATTCCTGTCAGGGACACAGATCCAGCAGACAGCAGTCACCATCTGGAAGCAGTACTGCATCTGGCCTTGGGCCTGGTGGTGCCAGTAAGACCCCTGGCAGGACCAGTTACAGTGTCTGTAGCCAGAGACAGTGAACTGGACACCCTGCCATATATGGTCTACAGCTGTCCAACATACCCCTGTGTAGGGCAGCCACATGGCGTGACTGTATGCATACATACAAACACATATCTGTATCACAAGCAGGTCACCTCCAGACACACACAGCACCTTAGCACAGCCCATCTATAGGATACCCCTCCAAACACCCACACATGATGTCAACTGTATGGCCCAGCTTAGGTCTCTGGCAAACCCATGCCACACCCTGTGCATATGATGATACCTGTGCTACATCCCTGTCATACATACCATCAATGCAGGGACATGTTAATATGGGTCTGATGCACAGGATGAATATAGTACAGTGTAGCTATGTAATACTGTGTAAGGTGCTGTCTGCTTGCATTTGTTATGGGTACACATAAAGGTGTATGTACCTTATTAGCCATGATGCATTATTGCTGTATGACTGACTGAATGTAGTCTAACATGCTGTATTCTGTTTGTGTTCCAGATGTCTGTGTGTCTGCAGGCTGTGGCCCTGCAGACATTAACAAAATGGAGTGTGGCAGAGTGGAAATACACCGACCATTTCATAGCCAAGCTACAGCTTTATATGTACGTTTACCAGGTGTGTATGCATGCAACAGTATGTGAGCGACACTGTTGTCAGACAGTGTGACCTTGCATACATACCCCTTGTCACAGACAGTCTTCAGACATGTCACCTCAGTGTTGTGTAGTACCACAGGCTCATACATACAGAACAGGTTACTGGAGTACTATCAGTAGGTCCCTCACAAGCTTAGCCATTAGATTGACCACAACAGATTCACCAGTCAGCACCTGTTGCCCCTGCCATTTCTTTCCCATACACTCAGTCCTGATGCAGTTGGTGAGGGCGTGCATGGTACTATGTAAGACAGGTTTGTGGTATGTGTTTCTGAGTTCACAGGGTGGAAGAGGGAGACAACATGGTATATTTTTTGCATGCACACAGTAAAGACTGACACGGGATGTGCATACAGTAACACAAACACAGTTGGCAATAGATTAGTAAACCTACATATCCACTTTAATGTACTATAGTGCTACATACACATGACATATCCCACATAGATTATATGTATAGGACATAACCCATTACCTCTTACAACATGTAGTGTTGTGAATGCCTTCATGGATGGTGAGATAACCCACCAGAAATAGTAGCTGGACTCATCTAATGCTCCTAGAAGCCTGGACAAGTGATAGGGTAACAGATGTTGTATCAGCATGATGTTTCAGTCAGATATGATATCCGATTCTGGCATGTGTGTCACTACACTGACTGTGACCTATTTGGCAAAAATATCACATACATGGACATTGATAGGGGACACAGACCACATATAGGTTGAAAATATATGGATATTCCATAGACATCTGTACAGATAACTGGTATGGCCTGTACAATGGTTTAATATGTTGTATGTGAGGCAGATGCCATTAACATGCTATATAAAGTAATGCCATCAGGAGGTGGAAAACAGGCATGGATGGGACATGCATCAAAATGGTATAACCCACACAGGATATGATTCTCACCCAAACATGTGCACACACACACACACACACACACACACACACACACACACACACACACACACACACGCACACACACACAGTTGCCAAGATTGAGACTAGAACCCCTACCTATCTAGTTATTTCTACTATAGTGTTACGCAGCTATCAGATGTGTCGTGGCACTTATATGATTTCACCTTCTCCCAAGGTATTGCTAAGGTGACTGACTTCAGCAGGCCTTGTAAAGTAGGGTGATGGGAAGTGTACAGGGTGGTACACAACTCAAAATGATATAACCCACACAGTATATGATTACCACAAAAGAAACACACACACTTTCCAGTATTAAAATTAGAACTCCTGCCTCATACACACACACACACACACACACACACACACACACACCCGCACAGACACAAGCGTGCACACTTACTTGCCAGTGTTGAGATTAGAACCCCTGCCTATCCAGTTATTTGTACTATAGTGTTATGCAGTTATTTCACGTGCTACAGAGCTTACTGGGTTGACAATTGACCAAAGGTGATGATAAGGGGAATGACATCAGCAGGACTGATAAAGTAGGACACTGGATGGGAAACTTATCAAAATACTTCTTCCTACAAACATGCATACTTACACACACACTTATATACCCACACACACATTTGCCAGATCTGAAAGTAGAACTCCTGTCTATCTAGTTATTTGTACTATAGTGTTACACAGTTATCGCACGTGCTATAGAGCCTACTGGTCTGACAACTGGCCAAAGGTGCTGATAAGTGGAATGACATCAGCAGGACTGATAAAGTGGGGCACTAGGAAGTGTTTTGGGTGGGAATGGCCTAAAACTGTTTCATCTACAAACAAACACACACTTCCTCACTCTTGAAAATACAACTGTCTCTCACACACACACACACACACACACACACACACACACACACACACGCACACACGCACACACGCACACACGCACGCACACACACACACACACACACACACACACACACACACACACACACACACACACACACACACACACACACACACACACACACAGTTGCCAATACTGAGATTAGAACCCCTACGTATCTAATTATTTGTAGTATAGTCTTCGCAATTATCACATGTGCTACAGAGCTTATAGGGGTGATAGATTTCCAATGGTACTTCTAAGGTGAATGACAGCAGCAGATCTTGTAAAGTAGGGCAATGTAAAGTGTACTGAATGGGACCAGTCTCCTTATACTTAGACCTACGGACACACACAGGCAGGGGATGTGATATTATAACCTCACCCTCAGTACTATTACGCAATGTGGCTCACCTTTTATGCTGGCATGTACAACTGTTTACAACTGGTATGTCACTGTCCACAGCAGGACATCACTGTATGCCATTCAGGGTATTGGTGTGTGTGACTCACTCTCCCTGTGTGTGTGTCTCTCTCTCTATTACTGTCTGTCTCTCACTTCCTCACATCTATGTGTGTGCATGCTTGACATATGTTATCTGTTGCCTATATATATATATATATATATATATATATATATATATATATATATATATATATATATATATATCTGTGTATCACATGCAACAGATGCAGATATATCACATATAGGCCTCCTACAGCTAGCTGAGGGTAATCCTGTCTGGTGTGTGAGTGTGTGTGTGTGTGTGTGTGTGTGTGTGTGTGTGTGTGTGTGTGTGTGTGTGTGTAGGGACAGTTAAGGTGTACATAGCTGTCTGAATACACATACATATATACACAATACAGTCATATAATCCGATGTGGGTTCCAACATGTCCTGTGATTCTCTAAGTGTAGGAGCATGCCCAGTGTGACCTTCTTTAGTTAGAGTGGGACTCCATTCCAGAGATAGGTGTATAGCCATACCTCTCAGGAGTACACAGGACTTTCCTCTGGGTACTGGGTTTGTTTAGCAGACATTTTTTTTACATATCTGTAGTCTGACACTGCAATGTATTGTGTCATTACCTAGTGGCAGACATCCTCAGATCATCACAGTGCTTTGCCAGAGGAATACTTTTTGTATGATGCATAGACCAATAGTATGAGGGTAGCTATGTACATTCTTGCCCAACAAGGCCAGTTGTGAGGTGTGGCTACAGCCAGATGAGTGATGATGTGCTGCTTAAACAGTCCAGCAACTTAGTGATATACTGGCTGGGGATCTCCTGCTTGTGTGGTATCTTTCTAACCTGAGATGTCATATCCTTGTGTGGCCATACCTCTCACTTGTACATTTTTTGGCAGGTTGTTCAGGTGTTTGGCTAGAGGTTTCATCCAGTCTATGTAAACTTGTGTTTTTATGGCAAGTTAATTACATATAATTGAAGAGTGATGTTGCAAAATAATGACAGACATTACTGTTTTAGACTACATAACCTTCAGACAATTCCCACTACTGCAAACACCTCACCCTACCAACTTTCTCAGTATGTAAGGGTGATATTTACAACACATGCCTATCATTATGCCTTTTTTCCATTTTTATTTCTGCCCTTGTCCAGACATCTTGCTGTCAGAGGTTGGGTGTTATGGGTGTGGGTACAGAGTGCATTCAACTGTGCAGGCATGTCCATTACATGTAAAAGCAAACATTAAAAAAAGAATTATTGAAAATAACCACTGTCAACAGCACCAAAAAGCACTATATTCACATATGCCTTAGCACCTCAGCTACACAGCCTTCAAGACCTCCATTATATGTGTAGTATATTTCACATAGCACTGTGACTTCCAGGTATGCCAGTAGCAGAGCAGTAGGTGTCACTGACATGCATAATAGTTGGCACTGCAGTTATTTGCACATGGCCCTGTCAAAGACAGCACTGTACCTAGGGCACTACAAAATGACTGCCAGGAGAACATGCTGGCCAGATCCTGACAGTATTAACCACACATACACACATAGCTCATTGACCCCTGCATATTGTGGACATGCAACATGTTTTCCTGTGTATTGGGACAGCCCTGCCAATGTGTGCTATGCTGCTGTTTCCCTGCAAACATAAATGTTACTGCATTTCTGTGGGTATATGGGGGGCGCACCTGTCAACTGTACACATTTGCACACACTGTGCTGATATTTGCTTTACATTTTGGTTCCATTTACTATACTATTGTGCCCTGTCTTGGGAACTAGAGGCATATCAGTAAAGACTGCAGGTCAGATTGTAATGACGTACATTTCAGTTTCAGACTTCTTACCCTACATAGCCTTACTGCAACTGTGAGACTTGCTGTGCTATCACAGTGTGAGTCTGTATTGAGGTGATTCAACATTGCCACCATTTATGGGCCTTTGCCAGACATTTCTGTCTGGTTTTCTACAACTGACTTGCTGTGTATGTCTGAGGGGTGGGTATGGGACCCCCACACTGACATCCATGCCTTTGACCTATGACCCCCTCCAGTTAGTTGGCCCCACACATATACTGCAGTGTGATTTGCCACCCTGGGTACTACTGCATAGTGTGGGGAGGCCAGTATTGGGCAGATATTTCCTGGTGTCCCACATAGCTGTTAGCTGTCTGCTGCTATCCCAGTAGGCCACCCCGTTCCCTTGCATGCATGCAGCATTACCATAGATATGCTACCAAAACATACTAATCCATTCATTTATTGTTAAGAAGACTGACTTACCTTGTGCCTGCGGCAGTTGTGAGGATGGTGCTTGAGGGTCACCGATGTTGGATGCACACAGTACACTGCCTATACATGGTAAGTTACAGGTAATGTGATGTGTATGCCATCCATTTTACTGTGTGTGCAAGCCAGACAGAGGTGTCAGTCCCGGGGGTTCCTACAGTGTCAGTGTGTGTGCTATGAGTTGCCTCTTTGCTAAGGTCTGAGCATACTGGTCATGCCTCCATCTGCCTACAGGAGCAGGCTAAGGGGCCTCCTCCTCTGAGTCCCTCTGTGCCTGTGGGAACCTTGGCAATGGTGGTGGGCTGTGCGACTTTTCCCCATGCTGTTCCTGCTGCAGCTGGTTCCACAGGATCATATTGTGTAGCACGGCACATACTATGAACATGTGTGCACATGTGCCTGGAGAGTGCTGCAAGGCGTCACCAGATATGTCAAGGCAGTGGAACTGTGACTTGAGCATCCCAAACATATGCTCTATAATGATCCTGGTTTCTGTGTGTGTCTCAATATGGCATTTTTGTGTGGGTATATGTGCATTTCTGATGGGTGTCATCATCCACCCCTCCCATAGCCAGCATCCCCCACCAGATGGCCATGCTGGATGCCTCCACTGCCAAATGCCTGGTACCGCTGTGATGAATGCCAAATGTGGGAGTCGTGATAGCTTCCAGGGCTGTCAGCACACACACATTCATGATAATGTCCTGGGCATTGCACACGACCTGGCAGTTGGAGGGGAAGCCCTTGCAGTTTATGTAGACCCTACCCTGTTCACCAGATGGTGATTTCATGTGGATGTGTGTGCAATCTGTTGCACCCAGTACCTCTGGGTATTCTGCTACATGGTGGAAGAGATGCATATTGCTGGTCATCTCTTCACAGGTGTTGGGGAAGTAAATGTGCTCACTGGCATGTAGTAGCATGGCATCCAGGAACTGGTGAAGTACTCTGGGTACAGATACCTGTGAGACCCCCATGATGGCACCAGTAGGTCTTTGGAAAGTACCTGTAGCTAGTATTCTTAGGGCTACACATACATTGGTATCCACTGGGATGGGTTCCGCTCTGTTGGCTCCGGGTCTGAGTTGAGGCTGGCACAGCTCGATAATTTGCTGCAGTATGTCTCCAGATCATGTAACCCCTGGTAAGTTACCCTCAGTCTGAACACTCTTCTCCTCCTCCTTGGTCTGTGGCAGTTGTCAGCATTATCCTCCTCACCGTCCTCAGCCTCTAACACATACTGATGGATCAAAGCAATGGCAGCCCATAACTTTTTTCTGGTTAAAATTCCCCCGCATGTGTACACCAATGGTGCAGAGTTTGTGGGAAAAACCAGACTGTAAGGTAATTCCATAGTTTATACTATGCTTCCTGTATGATTGGCTGACTATGATGCATTCCACCTGCTAACTATGTAATTTGTACTTGATTGCTTTTATTCTGCTATTTCCCTTTTTTATATCTTTTTTCCATTCCCATTTCCTCCCTTTTTAAGCCCCAAGGTGCACCGTGCAAGCCCACTGCCCAAATGTAAACAATCCTGCTATTTTTTTTTGTTTTGTTTTGTTTTAGACTCAGTGCGCACCATGCAAACCCATTTAGCTAATGTAAACACTGAGAAATGGCCCTTCCTGGATGCGCACACACTCTTCATTTCATAGAATAAGTCAATACAGCCTCAGACACATCCCCTTGCTTAGCTGTGCTTAGCTAAGCTTATCTGGGGGCCATGGAGCTCCAATGCCATTACACCATGCATGACACACCCCCTTTTCATGCCTGCTGCTCCTCCTGCTTACATGATTGTGTTATAGCACCTACACAGTTAGGTGCAGTTTGGCACTTAGAATATTTTTCTGATTCAGTAATTCCCCTCATTTGCATACCCCACTGCCTTAGTCCTTAGTTACTGGACTACACTAGATCCTCTCCCCTTAACAATCACTGTTCCCTGGTATTGTTTTGATTCTGCATGCCATAGACTATAATGGCAACATGCAGATTTCCCTTAAAATTGTGTGTTCACATGTTTTTTTTATTTTCGGCACAATCTAATTTGCACACCACTGCCCTATTCTTAAACGGCCGAGATTAGAAAAAAAAAGTTTTATTTTTAGAAAAACGAGACACTTTTCCATGCCAATGACCATATATTTGGTCACTGGCATGCCTAAAAATTATAATACATGCTTTTATTTGAGCTATCATGCCTCCATTTTAGTTTTGCAGAAATGTATTCGGCTAGACCACTGCATAATGCTAATGACCTCATTTGCTGGTGAAAACCATGCAAATGAGGTGAATCAGTGATTCAGCAAACAGGCAGGCATCCATGCAAGAATAGTATTAATTGCAGAAACATATTCGGCTACTAGCCGAATACATTTCTGCAACTAATACTATTCTTGCACGGATGCCTGCCTATTTGCTTAATCACTGATTCACCTCATTTGCATGGTTTTCACCAGCAAATGAGGTCATTAGCATTATGCAGTGGTGTCTGTGCAGGATTAGTGTAGGCAGGCTCGTGCATGTCAGAACAATCGTTTACCGGATCACTCGACGGCCATATTCCGTGCAGGAATGGCTACACTGTTCCTGCATGAAGATTTCACTTTATTGAATCCCAGGGATAGTTTTTGACAATGAACTATACTCTGTTAGTCTACAATGTGGAATCATTTCAGAATGGAATTTTTTTTGCAGTGTTCTGAAATGTACTGCCACTATGGAATCCCTAAACTTGCTTCGAAGTGTTGACTATCACAGGCTCTGAATTTTATTTCTTTATACATTTATTTATTTGTACACACTTTTTTATTTATTTGTAGATGTTTTATTTTTTGTTAACTAAACCAATGTCTCTAGCATAAAGCTCCATTACAAAACAAGGAAGCGCTACAGTACAGATCTAAAGGATTTTGTGTGTGTGTGTGTGTGTGTGTGTGTGTTTGCCTTTAGTAACCTAAGCAGCATTCCTTTGTGAATGTAGGAAGGATAGAAGTGACCCTAACTAAACTCATG
Organism: Protopterus annectens; assembly: GCF_019279795.1. Classification (NCBI taxonomy): domain Eukaryota; kingdom Metazoa; phylum Chordata; order Ceratodontiformes; family Protopteridae; genus Protopterus; species Protopterus annectens. Next base: position 1,347,702,860 of record NC_056739.1, on the reverse strand, counting down.
CATAAAGAATGGTTCATAGGTTCATATGTAGACACTAGGCTATCTGCCCTAGGGCATTTATAAGCCTAGCCAGAGTGTGTTTGGCTTTTGCCTCCCTTTTAGATTAGTTAACTTGAAGAGGGTCAGTGAGGGGCAATGCCTAACATGAATTGGGATTCTGTTCCAGAGTGAGGGGAGCCTCTGGGATATGAATCTGTCCCTCCAGCATGTCCTGTTTATTGCTGTGCTGAGGTTTAAGTCCCTAGAGCATGTAGCTCTAAGGGATTTGGATTTCCTGAGGTGGAGCATGTCCATTAATTCTGGGTTAGACATGGTTTTGTACGTCAGGCATAGATCGACTCTCTGAGTAGGCGGTAAGCAACTGAGTAGAGCTGGACTTTCTTTAGTTGAACTGCATTGCGCATCTGTTTGAGGCCCGTGATCCTCTTGGTGAGGTACTTTTGGGGTCTCTCCAGTTGCTGCAGGTGTCGGGTAAGGTACATCCCAAATGGGGCATTGTATTCAATTATGGGCCTGATGAGTGATGAGTAGAGGGGCACAATGACCTCTCTAGATCTAGATGTGAACCCTTTCATGATAAGGTAGGCTATACAGAAGGTCTTTCTAACCACTTTGGCAATGTGATTGTCAAAGGAGAGATTTCTATCTACATGGGTCCCCAAATCCCTAATTCCTTCTTCCGTACTTAATGGATTACCTCCTATGTGGTAATTTGTGGGCACTTTGTTTTTCCCAAAGGGAATGACTATCCACTTTTTTGCATTTAGTTTGAGGCCATGGCTCTGGCACCAGGTATCCGTCTCTGTGAGGCCCTTTTGGAGGATGCTTGTATCAGCTGGAGAGTCAATTATGGCTCCCAGTTTGCAGTCATCTGTGAACTTGGTCAGCCATAGTCCTCCCATGTTAGCCTGTACCTCAGAGAAGTATATACCAAACAAGAGAGGTCGCAGGACTGAGCCTTGTGGGATGCCACTTGTAACTGCTTTAGAGTCGGACATGGCACCTGCAATTCTGACCATGTGGGTTTTATCCCTGAGCCAGTTTGCAACCCATCTTATGACATAGAGGTTGATATTTACGCTGGTAAGGTTATTTATGATGCTGGAGTGGGGTATTGTGTCAAAGGCTTTTGCGAGGTCCAGGTAGGCTGTGTGGACTACCTTCCCCTCATCTATGGCCTTGGTAACTGTTTCAAAGAAGTCAACTAGGTTTAAGAGGCAAGATCTGTCTTAACAAAGCCGAATTGGGTAGGGTCCAGTGTCTGAAGGTTCCCAATGTCTTTGTTTATGAGTTCCATGATGATACTCTCCATAGCTTTGCAGACCAGACTAGTCAGGCTTATAGGGCGATAATTCCCGGGGTCCATTGTGGCACTACCTTTGTGGAGCGGGACCACTGCTGCTGTACGCCATTCTTTGGGCACATATCCTGTAGTAAGACTGAGTTTGAACAGTGACTTTATGTGAGGGTTCAGTTCTTCTTGGAGCTCATGTAAGACGCAGCCCGGGACACCATCTGGTCCCATTGATGCTGTGTTTTTTGATTTGGGGAGGGCAGCCTTCACCTGTGCATCTGTGATGTCTGGGAGGCTACATTCTGTTGGGATAGACATTTGCTCTTTTGGGGGGGAAGGGGGGGAGTTTGCACTGAACCTGTCTGCCAAGATTTTGGCAATGACTGTGGGTTCAGTGTATTTTTTGCCATTTTGTACTAACTCAGAGCATATCTGGGAGTTGCCACCCAGATTCCTGACATAACTAAAGAAGGCCTTGTGATTATCCTTAGCGTCCTGGGCAATTTTTCTTTCGAAACTGGTCTGTGATGATTTTATGAGGGATCATAGTTTCTTGCTAGTACTGACCAGAGATGCCTTCCCTTTTTGGGAATTTGCTCTATCATGTAGTAGCTTCCTCCTTCTGTTGTATAGCTTATTTATGGCTGGAGTCCACCGGGCAGATCTTCTGCTTTTGGAGGAGTGAGTCTTGGTTTTATTTGGGATAGCACGATCCATGCATTCCTGTAGGTGCTCATAGAATGCGTTTGAAAAGGATTCTGTGGTTCGGGCAGTATTTTCCACTGGCCCTGGGGCTTTGAAGGATTCCACCTCAGTTTTGAGAAGTGTGAAGTTTGCTTTTGAGAAATTTTTCATAGTGGTTCTTTGGCTGGGGGTGGGGATGGGATATGGATGTCCAGTGGGATTAGTTTATTGTCTGATCTTACCAATGAGGGGTTTACCTCTGGTGTGGAACATAGAATCCCCATGTTGGTGATGACCAGGTCCAATATGTTGTCCCCTCTTGTGGGGGTGGTGACCAGTTGTTCCATAGTGTTTGAGTTCATAAATTCTAGGAACCGCTGGGCAAGGGTGTTTGGGCTTGAGTAGTTTTCCCAATCAATGTTTGGGTAGTTGAAGTCACCCAATATTATGTTGTTTGGAGAGACCTTCATATTCTCCAATGTTCTCAGGAAAGCCGAGTGAGGTTCCTGAGATTGGGAGGGTGATCTGTAGCAGGCTACAAACTGAAAGGCAGTTTTGTCCACTGTTAGTTGTGCATGGATGGTCTCCGATGCTTCGTGCAGTGCCACTAACCTGGAAGTGTGGTTATCTTTGATGAATATGGATACTCCCCCTCCTTTTGTGTTGCGGTCCGAGTTTTGGGGCCGAAAAGCATGGTATGAGTTATAACCTGGTAGTGCTGGTGTGCTCTCGGGAGCCTTGAACCAGGTTTCTGTTACTGCACAGATATCAACATTCTCCATCTTGAGGAGAGCCTCGAGTGTGTGCATCTTGAGGTTTAGACTTCTGGCATTGAGTAGCAATACCCTTAGTTTTTTTCTCCTTGTGTTTTCTATGGAGATGGGTTTGTCTTTGGAGCCTTGCCTAAAAAAGGCACTATGGGGGTGGCAAGAGTCATAGCCAGTATTCAAAAGCCCAGGGGTGACAGGTGCAAGCTGTCTCTAGCGAAGCAATGTGGCTTGTCGAGCATGTCATCCCAGGCTGACAGACACTGGATCCCCTTTGAATGACACCAATACTTTAGCCAATTGTTAAAATTGATCATTTTGTCTTTATACTATGGCATCATTCTTGGTGAAGGCAAGATGCTACTCAATTTCAGGGTCATACCGGCCTGGGCTACATGATCAGAGAGCTCCTCTATGTCTCTTTTAATGTAGTCCAGGGAGGTACATCTCAGGTCATTCACACCAGCATGGACAATGACGGAGTCATATTTGTACTTGCTTTGGAGTGACCTGAGTGCTTGTGTTATGTGGTGGATCCTGGCTCCCGACAGGCAGCTTACAGTGACCTTCTCCTTGTTCAGTCTGGTGAGTGGGACGTCAGTGTGTCTGACAACAGAGTCACTTATTACAAGTGTATTTGGTGTGTTGTTTAGCCTTAAGGGCTGTGACTGTGTGGCACGCTGACTTTGTGAAGTATGTGCTACATGGGTATTGTTGTGGGGTAGTGGTTGCTTGGATGTCTGCTTTGGAGGTCTCTGCTGCTTTGGCAGATTTTTATTTAGAGCCTCCGAGTATGGTTTTGTGTGTTTATGTGTTTGGTTTGCTGATGCAATAGGTCTATGTGAGACTGGATTTGTGGTGTGAGTGGTTACCTTCTCCTCCTGACTGACTGTTCCAGTCTTGGGTTGAGAGAGCTCAGCCTCCAGTTTCGCTGTATAGTTGCATCTCTCACATATATTTGAGCTTGTTGGGAGGAGGAGGGGGTGGTCTGTGTACATAAGGCAATTGTAACATTGCCTCAAAATTCCCAGATTCACTAGCTGGACTGGAGAGTAAACCTGAAACTGTCTTTTGGACATGCCAGAATAGTATAAGGAACTGTTTATTGACTGATCAGAAAGGACCAATAGGGAGCCAAGTACTTAGTGCTTTAGTTTGTTAGTGTTTACTTATAAGATTTGAGCAAGTGCAGGGCTTTAGAAGGAAAATAGAGTGCTTACTTCTAAGGGGAAAAGTGAAGAGTAGACTTTGTGGAGCCGGGAATAGTTTAAACCTGTTTAAGTGGCGCTGCCCGATGCTGCGCAGTGCGTAAAATCATGCAAAACCACGCAAATGCGGGTTTTAAAGCAGGGAAACTGAAAGAGATAGGAATTGACCCAAAACGGCCAATAAGCTACTAGTTTCTGGGCTGAGACAACTCCTCAAGGGACAGATAGGCTGCTCAAAACTCCCCACTCTCACTGGTGAACAGAGAAGCTTCCTCCTATCCAAGTAAGGATATGGGCAACACAGGAACCTATGCCACAGTCGGGAATTCAGCAAAGCCTGAAATCTGGACTAATCTAGTTCAGTAAGGCGGGAAAAATAATATTTTTTTGTTTTTTTCTTGTTTGGGACCATGTGATCTATGTCAGCCTACATACAAGGACCAGTAGTGGATCTCAGACCTGGGTGATGAGAGGCCGCAGCATAAACTACTATGCCTGTAGTACCCAAAGTCACATCTCCATATCTATCTGCATTCCAGTTTAAGAGTTAGTGCAAGTTAGGACTGGCATAATGCTATAGTACAGAGAGATGCAGTCCTGCCATGATGGAGCAGGTGACACACAGAATCAAACTCACTTCTTTCTATTTCTGTTGGTCTTCTGTATGTTCTTTTGTATGAAACTAAAAACCTTCATTTATTCTAAGAAACAAGATGGGAATATGATCTTTTATTATTACTAAGCAAAACTACAAGATAGTGAAAGCATTAGACCTTTAAATCCTCATTGCATTTTCTCAAACTCGGGAGTTTTTTTCTTCTGTAATATCCTTAACTACTTCAATGAATAAGCCTGAATTTTCCACTAGTGTAAACATTTCTTATCAAATTCTACAAGACTGCAAAGTCTGATTAATTCCTGTACAAGATCCAAATACAGCACCATTTATTTGATGAATCAGATGAGGGAATCATTGCACTGTTATCCTTTTCTGTCCCCTAATTGCAACATGCACGGGGATGTGATACCCCCTGGATTAAGAATGTTATATTTTACTTAGACCATTGGAGGTTAGCAGTTTTAAAATAAATGTTAGCTTCCTTTACAGATTAATTTACATTGCCTTTCTATGTTGGCTAGGTTTCTCTGTTGGCCATCTATAGTTATCAACATAGAATTTAGATCAATAACATAATTCGTTTTATTTTGACTTGAATTCTAGAACATGAGTTACTGAGAGAACTGATAATGATGAAAGTGTCTACTAAATGTTGTCACGGCCTTGCCTTTATAAACTGTTATACTATAACAATATTTTACATAAGCCTCTGAATAATACATGTATAGAAAATTAACTATTTTAAATGTTACACATTCAATTTTGCCCCACAGAAGAGAGGTCTCATAAAGCATAACAAATATACTGTTATAATTATATAACCACAAACTTCCCTTCTTCTGGAAATAGCAGTAAGTCAAACATTCTCTGTTTCTGATTCAAACAGCTACTTTTTCAATGATATGCAGAACGTTTAAGAAATGTGAGTTTCTTTGCCTGAATATGTACGCTTTTATAAGCTGAGAATTTAAAGGTTAACTTTCTGCTCACCCGTCTAAAGTAGAAATGAAGTGCTCACTCATAGATGTCTTTATAAATGTGTTGCATACATGGTAACAGTCATCTAAAACAAGTTCCATTCTACAGATGCAGGATTGATCAGAGGACTCAGTTACAAGTCTGAACAAAGAATTCCTTCAAGCTGATGCTCCCTGTGTATGCATGAAGAAGAGCAGCTATGTGTGTAATTTTATTTATTTATTAACTTCATTTTGTTAACACAGTCAAATGTGTAGCTCTCAGTGTCCCTGACTTTACATAGTTTACTTTACATTTTTACCTTATAGGTTCATAGATTAGTACTGGGCTAACTGCCATTGTGAGTCATTTTAAGCCTAGCTAATTATCCCTTGTGAGACTCAAACCCTGCACCTTGTGTTTGTAAGGCAAACATCTTAACCATTAGGCCACCCTCCCAACCCCTTATCCCTTATACATTTATTTTACATAGATTACTTTACATTTTTACCTTATCCCTTATAAGTTTATTAATTTTTTCTGGTAAATTACTAAGGATTACATTATGGTTTAGAAATTAATGTTGATGTGAAACATGTTTTATTAACGTTTTAAGTGAATTAGAGTTATATTTAAAATGGTTCCAGGTTTTGGGCCTTTGTCCCCTGATTATTTTTGACTTTGTCCAGAATTCTTGAGTAAGTATGTTCAATTGCACTAAGGCAATATTTTTTCTGTTAAAACCTGGAAAATTAGGCTCAACATGGAAAAGAAAATGCATAATGTCAGAAGTTCTTACAAGTGGGCTATAACATAAACAAGTTTAGGAATTTATACAGTTACTCTGTAGATAGAAGAGCGCATAGTAAAAATGTCAGTTTTGTGTACTGTATAAAGGTAATATGCATCCTGTTTAAAATAATATAACTACATATAATGTAAAATCAGGATAGCTGGGGAACAGTCATTAATAGTACGAATTTAGAGCTGGCTTTGTACCAGAGATCTCTTACACAGTAATACTGTGAGTGTACTGGAAGACAGTAAAGGAGCTGACACTGAATATTCAAGCAGCAAAGGGAAATAGTAATACAGACTGTCTGTCTTGTTATGCACTACATAAAAATGCAAAGATGAGTATTAAAAGAAAGAGGTTATCGTTGCAGTACAAAATTTGACATTGGCCCTTTACAGTGCTTGCTTCTTTCATTTGGTTCTTGGGTGATGACCATTCTGGATGGGATCTTCATGTCTTTCCCACTATTTGAATTATTTTTCTCTGTGAGCTTTGGTTTCCTTCTAACTCTCTAGCATCCATCCAGATAAATGAATTAATGATATTTTAGACTGCCTGACCCTAGACATTTGTGTGTGTGTGTGTGTGTGTGTGTGTGTGTGTGTGTGTGTGTGTGTGTGTGTGTGTGTGTCCATGTGTGTGCGGACATGGTGTGTGTATGCATGTGTATGCAATTGTGTGTATATGGATATGTGTGTGGGTGTAACCATGCATTGTGTGTAAACATGTATGCATTTGCATGTATATGCACTTATGTCTATGTGTTGTGTATGTGTGTGTCTGTGTATATTTGTGTGTGTCTGTGTAAGTATGTGCTCATGTGTACAAAAGGGGTGAGACAGACTAAGGGCTGGTGCAGTCAGTATGTTACAGTTAGTTTAGGAACTATATGGCACCATAGCAGTACTGCCTATGCTCTTATAGTGCATTTTTATTTTAACCTATATATAGGCAGAGTGTATCAGTTGTGTTCCTCAGCAGGTTGGATTATGAATAGGTTGGGGTGGCACATTGGTTCATTAGTTAGAGTTGCTCCTTCACAATTCTTAGTTCTTCAGTTTGGATCCTGATGAGGTCTTCCTTCTGAGAAGTGTCTGCATGTCTTTCTTGTGTCTGCATGGGCATTTTCTGGGAACCTTAGTTTCTTTCTATATCAAAAAGGCACCCTGTTAAGTAAACTGATGATCCTCCAGCAGCAGAATTGTGTGTGTGTGTGTGTGTGTGTGTGTGTGTGTGTGTGTGTGTGTGTGTGTGTGTGTGTGTATGTGTGTGTTTCTATGTGCCCTGTGATAGACTGGTATCCTGTCAAGGAGTGTTTCCCTGCTTATGTCTACTGATTATCAAAATATGCTTTGGCTCTTCTGTGACCTTGAGCAGGGTAAAATATGTATTGGAGAATGAATGCATGAAATTAATGATTAAATTATTTTTTGTTCCTTGAAAAAAATATTTCTAGTCTCTCAGTGTACCTTTTTATTTCTCTTGGATAAAATGTCAAGGCTATAGGGATTCTTAAAGTACAATTGCATTTGATCTTTCAGAGTATATTTTATATTTTAATCTTCAATTTAAAAAACACAGTTCTAAGGGATATGCATTATCTATCATTCTTCCAAATTAGCACACACTACACTATTGTCTTGCAAATCATCTGAGATAGCTTTGTTTTCAAACACCTTTTACAACTTGCTTAATCATTGTCCTGCATAAAAAGAAGCTGTATTTGCTCCACTACAGAATGAAACATATGCCATGCGTTTTTGCCATGACTTTTTATTGTTTGCTGGAATAACACACACAATCCATTCTTGTGTATGGAATTTAAAATATTAACATGGGTACCTCCAAATTGCTTAATTGTACTGTAATAGTTCTTAGATCTTTATCCTTTATATAGTATTCGTTTTGTACTTGTGTACACACTTTATTATAAAACTATTTGCATCAGAATATTTGTAGTTATTATACTCCAATAGCTTTGAAGTATACATGATGCAGTAACGGTGAATTTATATAATTTGTTGTTTAGACTTTTATGTATAGCCCTTTGCAATATTTGAACAGCATCTGCTGCTGATTTCTGTATTTCATACTGGAGCACTGAGGTCTCCAAATGTATTCAGAAAAAAGACAAGTAAATGCACAGATTTTTAAGTGTAAAGAAAAAAACAGCTCTTAAAGAATTAATGCTCTCTTTCTCTTATTGTTATTTATTTCCTCACTCATTTGTATCACTGTATTTCCATTTCTGACATGTGAGAAGTGAATACTCCTTTATTATTACCTTTTCTTGTAAAACTCTGTAAGGTTACATCTAGTAGACAAATGTTGCCATTTCTTATGCTGAACCACAAAAGGATACTCTATGCCTCAAAAAAACTGCCGTGCCCTCCCTTTGCAGTGCCATCTGACCACTTGCATACCATTAAAAAGAATCCTTTAAATGCAGAAAGATTAGCATCCCAGCATATCAGTACATTTAAGCCATTAAAAGACTAATACATTATTTGTAATTAATGTTGCATTGATGGGCTGTGTCTCTGAGATTTTATACTGTAGCAGTGTCTGAAGATTGGGAATAAAGCAAACAGTGTGGCTAAATGCCAGGTGATTATCCTTTTTGTTTGTTTTCCTGTTTATTTATTGCTCCATCTTCTTCGCCAGTGTGGCTATAACAAGTTAGACCTGGTCACCACAGGGATTAAACATGATGCATACATATGACATATGGATGTAATAAAACTATACTCCAAGGGGACAGTGATGTAGGACTAATTAAGCACCTCTGCTATGACCTTATTGCAGATGGCAGTTGCCATGGAGCTGAAATACATCTTCTGGGCCCATGTCAGACTAGATTTCCCTTCTCCAATTTAAAAGTTGCAAGGTCATTACTGCGGAAGACACAATTACATGAAATAATCTCATCTGTAAAAATTAGCTGCATTGACTGTTAGCTAGGTGACATTCAATACCAGTGCCTAGCCAAGCTCAGGCATTGTTATCTGAGGAGGCTATAGGGTCATCTAGATTAGTCAACTGAAGTTAAATATGCACCTGCTGGCGACACTGTCTGATTAATAGAAGGTGAAATTCAAAAATATTGTCATCTTTTTTCAGAAACAAATTAAATAAAACAGAGTTTGCTCTGCAGTTACAAAAAAAACCCCTCTTCATTCTATCTTTTCTGATGTTCAGAAAAAAAAAACTTGAGCAAACTGCAGGATACAGCATAAAAACAGCAGACATACTGCTGTGTGCATTAACAGGCACATGATGATATAAATGATGGAAAGGAATTTCTTGAAGTGAGCATTCATTTTACATCTGCTAAGATTCGGTGAAATATTTAAAAAGTAAAGATTATATCTGTGTTATAAAGATAGTGTTGTAGATGCTGATTTCTAGAATGGATTGTTTAACTTAAGCTCTGAAAGAAAAACCCGGAATGTAAAATAACTGTCCTGCTTTCTGGAAGGTATTGTAATATAAAAGTAACAAAAAGGATTCGCTAGTTCTGATGTTGCCTTCCAGAAAGGTAAAACTTGGACATAGTCATGCTATGACTAGGCCAAGGTTATGGACCAAAAATGGAGATTTAATAATTAAAAGAGAAACAAAAAAGAAATTAAAAAGGATTGCTGTGCAGTTAATCATTGTTTCCTTTTCTAGGAGGAAAAGGCAGTAAAAGAAAGCCCCTGCATATAAAATACATGTAGTATAGTAAAAGGAACCAGAGAATTTCTAACTGACTTGTTTGACATTTTATAAACTGTTCAGATGAAGAATTCATTATGATTGGTCCCAAAACACACAGGTACACATTAGACATGACCACATCTGTCTCATACACACACATACACACACACACACACACACACACACACACACACACACACACACACACACACACAAACACACACACACACACACACACACACACACACACACACACACACACACATGTATCTAGTGAATCTGTTTCATAAAGGAGGAAGTTTTTGGAAAAGATGGATATATGCAGAAAGGCAGCAAAAACATGACTTTTATTTGGGAAATGTTGAAGGGTGCAGAAATGATAGTAGAATGTTTAACTTCCCCACAGAAAAGACTGACATTCCTATGTGTTATATAAAACAGAGCAGTGTACCTTTGCACAGAAGAGTGGTGACAAGGCCATCAGAAAAAGGTGGTAGATCTCTGAAATTAAAAAAGCAGTACCCAGCTCATAGATAGTCTGACCCCAAAATAGTACTAATATGCACATAGTAAGAGAATAAAAGTGACTATCATTAGTAATTCTGGCTAGTGGGGTCAGATGACAATTACCACAACATATCACATCTACAGAGGAAAAGCTAACTGCCCGATAATTTGCTGCATTATTGAATGAATCACAGTTCTTGAATCACTTCCTAGCAAATGGGATTCATGCAGGCTATACAGTACAACAGCCTACTTCATTATTTAATGAATCACAGTTCTTGAATCATGGCTTTATGAAAGGGAGTCACATACATTATATGGTACAACAAAAGAAAACAAAATTTATACCAAGTGATTTTCCACAAGAGATATTGAGTGAATATATAAAAACATGGAAACCGTATAGATAAACACAGATGTGTTCACCCATTGTAACAATGAGGACTTTGATTTTTTTCCCACAACTGGACCCACATGTCTCCTCCACCCTCACACAAAAGGCCTTTTCATTTAGTCCAGGCAACAGCAAGGCATAGCCCAACCCTTGTAAGAGTATTACCAACCCATTTGTTCCAGCCTGGGAATCCAAACTAGCCCACTCATTCCTCTCCTAGTGAGAGTCAAGTGGTAGGGAGCAAGTCAGCTCTCAGTTCCAGTGGACTGGCCCACCCTCTAGCTTCTGCATGTGTAGTAAGGTCTTACACATGTAACATGCAATAAATGCTTGTGTTTGGCTATCCCTCACATGCACAAGGGATATAAGCCAGCAGAGCAGCTCCTGGTCAGGTCTGGAGATGTCTTGTGGAGAACCTTTACAGTACCTATAGCGAAAACATGCTTTGTATGTGTGTCCCCAAGTGTGCATACCATCCACCCTTTCCCTCCTCCAGAAATAGGTGAAAGGGCTTCATTCCTGCATTACCTTCATTTTCCATATCAACTCCATCAGGCCCCTGAGGAGCTAGTAAGAGTTGGGTCACCAGGGTCATAGTCAGGGCTTTGTTACTCTTATACCATTGGAGCTAGGTAGTGATGATGAATTCAATGACAGTTACATTGACATGTCTAAGTCAAAGCTTCACCGTGAGAATTTTGGTATGCCTCTGCTTCAAGATCCTGATGATTACATCACATTCAAGGAGATAATGGAAAAGTCTAGTCTTGACAGACAGGACACCATAATATGAAGATCTACAGGAAGCCCAGCCAAGCAATGCATATTAAAAATCTGCAGTACATCACATCTTGCCTTATCACGTATCTGTGAGAAACAGACAATTATAATATGCTGAACATCAATGCATACTGCATATTGCATTTATGTATCATTTATTTTTGTCTGTTAACTGCCTGTCTAGACCTGGGAAGAAAAGCTCCAATACAGATAGCATTCAGCATTAGCTATAATACCAACGGCCTATAATGTCGACACCATTCAGCATTAGCTATAATACCAATGGCCTATAATGTCGACATCATTCAGAATTAGCTATAATACCTATGGCCTATAATGTCGACACCAGTCAGCATTAGCTATAATACCAATAGCCTATAATGTAGACACCATTCAGCATTAGCTATAATACCAATGGCCTATAATGTCGACACCATTCAGCATTAGCTGTAATACCAATGGCCTATAATGGCGACACCATTCAGCATTAGCTATAATACCAATGGCCTATAATGTTGATACCATTCAGCATTAGGTGTAATACCAATGGCCTATAATGTCGACACCATTCAGCATTAGCCTTAATACCAATGGCCTATTGTTATGAACTTGTTACACTTCAGCAAATGGGACTCTTTTTTCATGATGTCAGTTGCAAGCTGAGAGAGCACTATAAGTCAAAACCTGTGATAGTAAAATCAGTTTATATCATTGTTCCGTGCACCATATTTACTGTGAATATGGGAGCAGGTAAGACAATAAAAATTATTTTAAAGGACATTGTATGATGTTTTAACTTTTAACAGTGTTGTATCCAACTAATTTCTTGATAAAACAGTTTTTACTTAGCATTTATTTATTTGTCTTTGTTTATCAAGAAAGTCTGACTGGGTAATACTCATTTTCAGAGGAGACCTGGGGAGAAAAGCTCCATTTGTTTACATTGCATTATACTTCACTTCCAGTACTTACATTTATATTTCTATTTATATACTTACAGTAGTTACATTTATACATTCAAAGATTTTATAGCGATAGAAGTTACTAAAGAGAAGGTCCACATGCACCTTAGTGGATTGTGCAGGCAGGTAACAGTTATGTATAAAAACTGTTTTGTCATTTCAGTGACAGGTTGAGAGTCCTGTTTAAGGACAGTATTTGGAGAGTATCCTATGGTGAGCGCAAAGTCTTAACCTTGTGATGAACATGTGCAGGACCAGGACTGGTTAAGATGTTGTTTAAGTGGTGGTTTAAAACTACTGAGTTTGTCGAGTTTGTCAGAGAGTTTTATTTGTAACAAAAGGAATCCAGAGACAGCGCACACAATCCGCACTTTATTCAAAGTATAAAACGTCCAAAACTAGATCACAAAGTTCGTAAACGCTATTACACATCCAGTACATGCGTTTTCGTCAGCCTGTAGCTTAGACTTCATCAGACAAAATGAATTAACTAATTAAGCATTATATAAGCCAATACATTTAAAAGGACCAATAACATTCAAGCATCTAAGTTAAAACCAATGAAAATAGTGACAGTCTGAGGAGCTCATTATAATAAAATTGTGAGTGATTTAAAATCATCTAATAAATATGTAAAAAACTTTTCCTTTAAAATAATTACAGTATTTAAAAGCAGAGGTATTGATTAAAAATATTGTAGTCAATTAGGTTTCTAGAACCCACAATATAATGAAGCTGTTAGGTTAAAAACTGATAAATGTATTTATGTGCACAGTAATTGTAGTAGGTACATAAAAAACAGAAGCATAGACAACAGTGCCCTCTACTGTTCATAGAACTACTTAATGCGTTTCAAACTTGAATTGATCTCAGTTTGAGAGCTGGAATAATTGAGATACATTCATTTAAGCCTGGTGATTTGTTGGCCTCTAATAAAATTTGCCAATACAGTTCCCTGTATTCAAGCCATTCTTCCCAGGGACCTCCTCTTATTTCTTTTTAACTTGTTCTAAAACAAAAAGGAGAATGTGGCTTCTTTACAGTTCTTTGTGTGTTTGTACAATGCATTGGTGTCCTTTGCTTTTTGTATCTCATATAAATGTTCATAAATCCGCCTCTTCAATACTCTTTCTGTTTTCCCAACATAATACGAACTGCATTTTGTACACATTGCAAGGTAAACCACTCCCTGGGACTCACAGTTGAATGAACCAGTGCTATATATATTAATGTCCCTTATTTCAATGTAAATTTCTCTTTGTTGGAAATATAGGGACATTGTTTACAGTGCCCACAATGAAATGTTCCATATGAGGTGTTATTAAGGCATGCCCTCTCCAAGTAGTGATGAGGATCTTTTGAGATTGTTCTCTAAAACTTTTTATGCTACGTGCATTTTTATATACCATTTTGGTGTTTTTCCTTTTATGTTCGGTATATCTGAGAAAGAGATGAATTTTTCCCACTCATTGAGGATCATGCTTTTTATCTTGGAGTTGAAGCCATTAAATTCCAAGATAAGTGCTGATTGATAGTCAGATTCAACTGGGGTATGATTTATGTTGATGTTTGTCTGACTCTTAGTGGTGTGCTCACTTAAGGCTTTGTCATTTAGACATCCTTTTATGGGTTTAAATTTGGTCTTTCTGTGTTGTTCAACTTCCATTCTAATGTTTTTTATGAACTCGAGTGGGTATCCTCTAGCGAGGAACATGGCTTCTAGCGTGTTACATTCCACATAAAAATCTTCGTCCTTGCTTGTCATTCGACAACCTCTAACAAATTGTCCTTTGACAATGTTTCTTTTGCAGTGGGGGGGGTGTGCACTAAGAAAGTGTAGGTAGAAATTGCAGAACGTATTTTTCCGGAATATTTTGGTCTCAAAATCTTTAGAAATTTTGTTCTTTTGGACCTCCACATCCAAGTATTGAAGTCTGTCTACCGAGCTTGTGTGTGTAAAGCTCAAAAAAGAGGTGGTGTGGTTGATATACTCCAAAAAGAGAGATAGTTGGTCACTACCCCCAGTCCAAAAGATAACAATATCGTCAAGAAAACGCCGATATAAGGACCAATATTGTCGAATTCAGAATTCAAAATGTAGTTCAATTCCCAACCTGCAAGGACTATGTTAGCATAAGTGGGTGCACACGCCCCCATTGCTACCCCTTTTGTTTGCTGGAAAAATTCTCCATTAAATGTTAGAAAGTTATTTTTCAAAATGTTGTCCATAAGTCCCACTACAGCAACCTTTTCTATGTGTGTCAAGGTATTGTCCATAAAAATAATGTCCTCAAAGATCCTCATTCCTTCATTGTGTGGGATACAAGTAAAAAGGTCCACCACATCAATGGTAACAAAAATTAAATTCTCCGAATAGAGGGTAGATGTAATGTTCCTAAGTAGGTCCCATGAGTCTTTCAGAATGTGACTAAAGTTGTTGCAAATATGTTTGATCTTGTTGTCCACAAATTTGGCCATAGGCAGCGTCTTTGAGCAGTCAGCCGACACGATCGGTCTGAGTGGTGGGTCGCTTACATTCTTGTGGACCTTCGGAATACCAAATATAATTGGAACCTTTGGTTTAGGCACTGATAGAAACTTATGCATGTTGTTGTTTATTGTTCCTTCAATAATCATGTGATCAAGTGCCATGTCTATCTTTTGATAAGCCACTTCAACCTCATCCATGGAAACATTTCTATACTTGGTTTCTTCACGAAGAATATTGTTCATTTTTCCTTCGTATATAATGTTCTCCATTATAACTACTCCTCCTCCCTTATCTGGTTTCATGATTCTAAGCATAGAATAAGATTCTGAGCGCAAAGTCTTAACCTTGTGATGAACATGTGCAGGACCAGGACTGGTTAAGATGTTGTTTAAGTGGTGGTTTAAAACTACTGAGTTTGTCGAGTTTGTCAGAGAGTTTTATTTGTGTGGGAATACTAATCCAGAGTTTAGCAACACACTTGGAGTAGAGTGAGTCTCCTGCAACACTATTTGACTTATTTGCAAGTAATAAGAATTTGTTACTAGAACAGAGGACCCTTGCAGGACAGTAGGGCAGTAATATGTTTTTTAGTGCAGGGCATTTTTCTGGATGATGAATGTGTTTATGTGCTGTAGTTAGTTGTGAAAATGTTAGGTAGTTGTGTAGTTAAAGCCGGTTTAATTGCTTTAAGATATGACAATGGTGGGTCCTATGAGGGAGATTGATGGCAAATTTAGCAATTTTATTTTAGCAGGAGGTGAGTTTCTTTCTTTGAGTATTAAGGTTGTTAGAGTAAGACCAGCGTATAAGAGAGTTGGCAGTAAGAAGGTAGTGGCTAGAGTTTTTCTTGCAGTATCCTTAAGGAATCCATTAATCCTATAAAGGATCCTAGCTTCTGGTGGAAAAGAAGAAGGTAATGAGCAAGTTCAAACATGCTGTATATATTCAGATCTGCAGATGAAGAAGAGTCTAAGTGGTGGCA
Organism: Protopterus annectens; assembly: GCF_019279795.1. Taxonomy (NCBI): domain Eukaryota; kingdom Metazoa; phylum Chordata; order Ceratodontiformes; family Protopteridae; genus Protopterus; species Protopterus annectens. The sequence continues at coordinate 1,347,686,720 of NC_056739.1, read as the reverse complement.
CTGTGTTCTATTTAAATAAGACGATATGATATAATATAATTAATATAATATAATGTAATATAATTCAGCACTAATCTTTATTCAGCAGTCTATGAATGGAAAGATATATATATATATATATATATATATATATATATATATATATATATATATATCAATATATTTAGGCATAATTTTCACTGTAGTACAATATCAGCAATGTCACTTTTTTCATAGGTAAGAAAAAATAAACAGCTTATGACTGGAATTAAGTAGAAAGATGTTGCAAAAATCAGAATTTTTTTTGTTTCATTCTAATTTTTGCAACATATGCTTACAATTGCTCAAATAAAAGACTCAGTACAGTAATGCAGCAATGTTCCTTGAGCTAATGGCAAGGCATATTATAGGATTTTACTTCTTTATTCTGTGTTGCTCTTTACTGGGTAGTGTAGTAAAGATAATATTAAAGAAATATAATATTACAAAAATGGATTACAGCAGGTCAGTAGATTAGGGCTAAAATATCGATGTTGACACCATGCTAGGAGCATTGTTCAGTGGTGGCTGGTGACTTCAAATCAAAGGGGGGCTGCAGGAGACAGTTGAATGGGTGGAGCCAATGGGAAGGTGTGTGGCCAGCTAGAAAGTGGTGGAGCTATGCTCAAAACCACAAAAACTGGAACTTGCCAAACCATCATTATGATAGTCCAATCAAGACAAAATGAACTGTAGAAGGAAAAAAATATTTCAATGCATTGGCTACGTGGCAGCTTACTTAATATCTAGATGGAAACAAAAAGGCTGCAAGGCATGAAAAAATAAATTACTTTTTAAATACATTACTGGAATGCCATTCAAAATCAAGCATAAAAAACAAGCAGCACTCAACTCAAACCACTTCTCCTTGCACTGCAGTTCTAATTATAATTTATATTCAGTTTTATAAAAGTACCAAGTAACATACTGAAAGTAGCCATCTCTGTGATACCCTCCTTATAAACATATTTCTTATCCAAAGAAGACCTGCGGCCTGACAACAACTATTTACTTGTTTCATGGGGAAAATGTGATCAAAGTAAAAAATGAACAGCAAACAAGAAATAATCTCAAGATAAATTGCTTAAAGGATTACTGCACAGGTTATGGACCATACATGATAGATTGGCATTCTGTTTAGTTTACGGGTAAAGCCTGCAAAGATGACTGCAATTCTCCAACAAATGTAATGAGCTTCTGAAAATACTGTAATCCTGTCCTTTATTACAAATACTGTCATATGCATTTCAATACCCAAGGCTTATACGTTATCTAGTTATGTAAATATTCTTTGCATGGCAACAACAAAAAGGCTTTCAATGATGGTAATTCTTTAACAGTATACTTATTACAACTTACTTGTATCTTACAATGTCAGACAAGCTTACCTGATGGTCATTAAAGCATTGCTACTTAAACACAGAGCAACAGGGACTGCAACAACATGCATTTTCTGAATAATAATAAGCATAAATCAACAGTATAAAATATGACAGAAAACCAGAACATTCTGCAAAATCAAGGACAGATGAAAAGCCACCGTAGTACTTGTGTCTACCTTGGGAGATCATGACAGACTCAGACCAAACCACTACAAAAAAATCATAATCTGCTGCTGTGAAAGTAGAATTAATATCAGAATCACTGCATTATGAACTCCAGTAGATAAAAGGCAAAAAATGCAGACAGTTTTACTTTAAGAATGTACACACTTAAAACTGCATATTATTTCAGTAATAAAATAAGAGAGAAACAACTTTTAGAGTCCAATATAAGCTGCAGTATCTGATGGGATGTTTGGTGAAACTTTCATAAGTTCAGCTTTCTTTTAATGCAAGATCAGTTAGGACAAATCAGCAAGCAACTCAAGTGAAAGAGGGCCAGCCATGAGGAGAGGAGATAAGGGACTGGGCATCAGACTCCAGCTCTTTAGAGAAGATGTGGGGTTTTGATGCAGCTAGGGCACCCATCTATCATACCACATTAAAGGAATGTTCTGCATTTTGAGCCTTAATAAGTGTATGCTGCTCATAATTACACAAGAAAAAGGCCTGCCACATATTAAATGGTAACATTTTTAAATAACATCCATGGTAAATAATAATAGATCATATTAACTGATCAAAATAGCATGTTATAAGCATAAAGTTAACATGTTTTTAACCAGCCTATGAGCATCTAGTTGAAGTTGTTAATAAGTGTTCCATGCTGTGCCCATCATTTCCCTGTTACAAGAGGTAGTGCTCCACATTTTGGAGGTAAACGGTTGACAGCTATGCCTTCTAGTACAGAAGATGTGCACTGCTAAGTGTTAGCAGCAGATGTGGTGGTGGTGAGATGATCAGCAGTGTCAATGTATGCTTCACCCACAGGTTACAGCAGTTCTTCCCCAGATGATGGAATTCCCTGCAAAAGGAAAACAAAAAAATTTCTATAGCTGCAATAATGTCCCCTTCTCAGATTCTAAACATTTCAACTGGGAAAGAGACAAAAGATCAGCAGTACAGGTGAGGGTGCAAATGTATATATTCTGTCTAGTGTGGGCATCAAACCCACAGCCTTTTGATCTTCCAACAAAGGATTTCTGCAGACACTGAAACCAAATGAAACAAAGAAATAAAATATGTGAACACTTTTTTCCTTACAAATAGATATAATTGGATGATTAAAATGCTACCACACTAATCCTTACCAGAATAAGTTATTGATACAAGGGGAGAAACATTTTGCCTACAAATTTCTAGAAGGCACAGGAATAAATAAGCCAGTGTACTAAATCAAAATTGGGGAGGGGGCAGACCTTTGCTTTACCCATAAGCACCAAGTAAGTCACCATAGTAAGATGAATTCTGTATCACAATGGGGAATAAGCAAACCCATTCCAAACGTCTCAATATGGATGTCCTTAGAGCCTATTGCAGCAATGATCTAAAGATAAAAGTATTAGCATGGTTGCAGCTAATGAAATAAGCCTATTAAATTATGCAGAATGTGCAAAACAGAACCAGCAATGACGAGCACAATGATCTAAGTGCTTTATGTGTTTTGCTAAAAATTGCAGAATTCTAGTAGAATAATCTTTTTAGCCTTAAAGCACCTTTAAAAACACACTAAGAAAAGTAGTGTTGGCAAAGAGGACTTGCCCTAACATATTTAACTTACAAGTAAGCAAGCAGTTTATAACACCACTCTGAATTGTGGACTTTCAGTATGAAACTTTCCTTTTCAAAATTTGGAACCTCTTTGAATGTGGAACAAATTGGTAAAACATGGAACACTTGCTGACAACTTCAACTAGAAGGCTAATTTTTTAGTCTTACTTACAAAATCTGTTTTAGTGAACTAATGAGTCATTATTATTTTCCATGAATATCTAATTAAAAAATAGAACAGTGAATGCATGATTGACCATCGCAGTAAAACATGGAGCATAGAATTTTTAAGACTCAAAATTGGAAGTATCCGCAAAATTGGCTAGGTTGTACATAACTGTCTTGGATGGGTTTTAAAAATGAGGCACGCAAGTACATATCTTCCCATAAATTAATCACAACCAGTAAAAAAAAGAAAAACATACTATCTTAAATATTGGAGTCTCCTTGATCACATTTTAGCAGAGTAAGGCACACCAAATTAATTTATAACATACATGCAAATAACATTTCTGACCACACTTGAAAAGGTCTGCTATGATTTTTGTAAATTTTGCCAAGTTGAATCTCAATTCTAATGGCTACTGGAAATTTGTAAATTGATAGCTAGGCTTCTGTGGCACTATATGTAAATAGTATATATAGTTTTGTTGCGTTTTTCCTTCTTTTTCTTTCTTGTTATATATATCTATTATACTAAAGGCTATGTTATATGCTACTTGCAAAATTTACAGTGAAATATTTAGTATTTTACATATTCAACATATTTTTGAACATATGCTATGTATGCATATAAACTTTGAACTTCACTGTTATTTTTGGACATATGAGTTAAGGAAAAATAAATAACAATATATTCAAAAAAAACTGCAAGTATCGTTGAGAGGCTATGCATCTAAAATGTTAGTTAAAATGGTGCAGAACAATGAATATTCAAAGCCACCCATGGCTGATGTAAAACTACTGCTGGCAGATGTTATTAAGGTTAAAAGCACCTCAATCAAACTTCAGCTAATAAAATGTGAACAGACTAGTTGGTCTTGAACAGCCTTACTCAATTAACCAAGTCATACAACTGTACAACCAAACTGTTCATAACATACTTAGTACTAAACTACAAAACCTACTGTATATTCAAGTCATAACTATTGCATTGGATATAAATTCATGTACTGATTTAATTTATTTAGCTTTAATCGAAATAAAAGCAAAATATCATGGTAGAAGAGCACATATATAAAAAGATGATAAGCAATACACCAAAGCAAATACAATTACAGGTAGTATTTTACATTCTGACCAAAGGTAAGTGCAGTAGAGTGGCCTATAGTGGCTAACAATGAAGTGGGGGTATATAAAGGTTCAAGACCTGCAAACACTAGCCTTAAAGTTTGCGCATTATTCATAATCTGCTATCTGACAAGCTGAAGTATAAGGTTGCTTTACGTGATTTACCATGTCATTCAATAAATATAAAATATCATCAGGTTTCCTTTAAACTCTAAAAGAATGAAATAATATTAAGTTGGCATAATTCATAAACGAAATATAAAGATCAGTCCCAAAACGCTGAACCCAAACATTTACATCCAAACCAGGTGGTTGCTAAATAAACTTTAGTGAACACGGAAAGCCCAAACTGACTGCAAACCAAGACAAAAGCAAATACTCATCGTGTAACTGCTGAAAGACCTTAAGTAATCGATCCCACGATGCTTTGGTAATATACCAGTCAAGTGTCAGTACATTTCCAGCTTACTTAAGCAACATTCTGTTACACACATTAGGAACAGAACATGTCTTATATAGTTAAGAAACCTTCTTAATCAGAAAAAATATATACATTTGCTTGATGCTAAAACTTGCAAGCTGAGTCTACCGTACACTAAGTAATGCTGGTTTGCAGATACTGCACTCACTTGAAAAGCACTGTTTCCATTTTTTTTCCAGTCCAAGTTGAAGGTGCATTGTCTGCACTACTCTGTCCGATTGAATGAACTGAACTCCAAAAGCTAAGTACTGCTGCTGACTGTTTCTCGGTCTCTTTTTCCCAGCACACAAAGTGTGGGAAGAGAGTGACAGCCAAGAACCAATTAGCAGCCATCTAGCCATCCGCATCATGTACGTGACTGCTGACGTGGCAGTCCGATCCACTTCCACTTCCACTTTACTGTGCGCTTAACCGCACATTCATCTGGGCAGATCACACTGATGCAATACTCCCCAAAATCTGGACTGCCTTTACAGCAGTCTAAGTCAGTCCAGATTTACAGAAACTAAAAAAAAAAAAAAAACGGAACTCGCCGAGCAACGAACATGCGCAGTTCGAGTTCCGGGACTTTGCGAGTCAGTCAGACTCATTTACAGCACTAGTCAGCTAGTTTAATTTATAAATATTTTATTTTACACACTTAAATGCTCTTTTCTTTTCTTCACACAGCTGGGGTGGCTGCAGTTCTGCAGTCTGATGCCACGAGCCGCCACTGGCACTGTTGGATTTTTGAGGAGAATGGTTTGTATGAAAATATTTAATTGTGATTGATATGACCATAAACTGCAAAAAGGCAAGGAATTCTCATCCAAGCTATTTCAGAATGGGAGCTGGGAATGTAGCCAGTCCAAGATGAAGCAAGCTGCAGCTTGTCCTAATAAGTATGTTTGTTGTTCAAGGTATGTTTTCTTGATCAGAGGTCATCCTCTTAAGGACTTAAAAGTCTAAGTGACAAAAATCTTAGAAAGTTCCTGTAGTTAGGGATCCTGTTATTTATAGTCAGTGGTGTATTAATTACTTATAAAAGTAATAAGTTACTATTGCTATTACTTTTTAAAGTAATATAGTACTATTACTTATTACTTTTCTAAAAAAGTAATATATTACTATTACTATTTACTAACTAAAGTAATGTGTTACTTTTACATAAGTATAGTTTATCAATTATAATATTGAGATTAACTCACACAAGTAAGCACATGCATATAAGTGTATTATTAAAGTTGTATACACAATGTTACAATGATGATGAATAGCATTTAACAGTTGAAAAACTCCAGCAGACTAGTCTTTATAGCTGGACAGGACAGTGAAGCAGCAGTTAGCGTTATCACCTCACAGTAAGAGGTTCGTCGGTTTGATTCTTGGCTGGAGTGCCTTCTGTGCAGAGTTTGCATGTCCTCCCTGTGTTTGTGTGGGTTTCTTCCATTTGCTCTTGTTTCCTCCCACATTTCCAAGACATGCTGCAGGTGGATTGGACATTCTAAATTGGCCCTAGGTGTGTGTGTGTGTGCCTTCGGAGGGAAGGTAGTTGCCAGACTCTACTGCCACTTGTTCTGCAGACTGATGATCATCTGCTGTGGTCACTCCTAATGGGAGCAGTCAAAAGGAGAAGATGACTAGTCTTTATAACTAGAGAGTCACAAATAATAACTCAACCAAACCATATACAATCAGCAGCACAAGACCGAGAAAAACTTATCACATTTTGTCTATTTTCAGCAACTAAAAATCGAAACCCAAAAATAATTTTAAATAGGACATAACAAAAAATTCTCAAGAAAAAAGTTGGTTGATCATAGACCCACCTGAAGAGTCCTGCTTGGTGCAGTGGGTTGGGATGTTGGGTGTTAAACTAATGAGTGGTGATTCTGAATGACAGCGGTATGGAGAACCAATGCCGTTTATTATATGGCAAGGTAAGGATATGATCTGTAGCAGGATAAACTTGCTCCAGTGTTAGGGGGTGTTTTAGTGGGTGAGAGTCCCACAATACCAATGTAGGGATGGAGTCTGGTCATGATTAGCTTTCACCTCCTTGCAGTGCTAAAAAAATGAAGTAAATTATACTCCAGACTAATTCTAATTATCTATTATGGATCATACCTCTCAACCTGGAGACATCAAATATCTGGACAAAGGCCAATGAAAAGTAGGTACAACTGGCCAAAAATCTGGACACTAATCAACATAAAATTTGCATGTATAATAATGCAACTTCACCCACTACAATGGAATTGTGGGATACAAACATTCAAATAATTGTGAAAATGTTCCCCAATTTAACATTAACTCTGAAAATATACATTCACACAGAAAAAAACAAAGTCCTTTTACAGCATTAACAAAAAATCTTAAGGGAAGTAGTAAGCAATAGGTATGTAGAACATTTTGCATTCTACTTTCTGCCCTACCAAACTTCTAGCATATACACACTGATGTCATATTAGCTGCACCCTTATAGAAATTCGTAAAATATCATGCTTCAGTAACTGTAACATATATAAAAGAACTGTGCACTCTATTAATCTTAATATGAAACTAAAGTCTGTCATAACAATCATTGGTATAACAAGCCATTGTTGTTGTCAATATGTGGGTATCAGGTCAATCTGATCAATGGATAAAATAAATCTAATTCGGAAACCTTCTGCTGTTGTAGTTATATAAATACCAATGTGCAAATCTGGTAGCTGCTGATGCTGGGCATTTACTCATACCTCTAACTATCACCAAAAGGCAGAACATGGGCGAACTGACAATCCTCCAAATTGTTTGTAAGTATATATAATATGACATATGTACTTGTGTGTGCATGTGTGCACATGCACGCATGTGTGTGTGTGTGTGTGTGTGTGTGTGTGTGTGTATGTGTGTGGGTGTGTGTGTCTTCATAGATTGGCACTGCACCCATGATTTGTTTGTCTACCTTGCACCCACTCCTTGCTATGAGGGGCTCCTGCTCCCTCACAACACTGAATTGGTTAAATTAAATATTAGAGAATGACTGAATAAAACAGTAAAGTAATGTTTATGTAATGTATAAAATAACACACACACACACACACACACACACACACACACACACACACACACACACACACACACACACACACACAGACATACTATCTCTCTCAATAAAATAACAAACCGCCAGTTTAACTAACACACATACTTGTAAACTCATACACTTACTAGCACTTACCTCGGCATGGCTAGTTTAAATTCCTCAGTAAGTGTAGACTAAGTTTACATCTGTAGCATGCAATAGTAGTCACACTAGAGTTGAATTTGCTGCCCTTCAGTCCTAAAGCAGAAATTAAATGCTGGATTTTGTGGCGGCCTCTTTTACTTTTTATTAATGTTGCGACTTAGGATACCTAGTATTTACAAACTTTAATTATGGCAGATACATTTGTAGAGGACAGTTAAAATATTTTCTCATTCTACTCATGGATTTACTAACTTGCAGCTGCTCTATTACGACCAGGAGAGAATGCATGGCTTTGTTAGTTTGTAAAACCTGTACGAGCTGCACATATGCTATTTTAACACAACACCTCGCTTGTGCAGAATTCTATGCTTATGTCAGTCAAGTGCAGCTCTAGTTATTATCATTATTAGTTGACTGCAGTGTATTTCTCTTTCTCAAAAATGCTTTCATTCTTGATATCCTTCAGAAAATGCACACTAACGCAAAATGTGTCATTCTAAAACTGTTCTAAGTTTATAAGCGCCCTATTGAAAAATTGTTCCTGATTTCAGATTATTGTCCCCTCCACACATTATGTTTGGCTAATGTGCATGTTTACATTTTTTTGTGTTGAGATGCTGAGTAGCATATGAGTTCTGTGGTCTACTGGCTCTTTAAACTGCATTTCTTTACATTGGGGAAACATTTGAAAAAAATCACTAACATGACATCCACCTTACAAACAGGAGGATAATATGCAATTGTACCTACCAATTATTCCTGATTTTGTCTTTGTTTTTTGCTCTGCCTCTGGCAAATGCTTGATTTTCTGTTACATTGTTGAGGATTTCAACAACTCAGTATATCTTATTGTTCAAAATGCATACTGACACAAAATCTGTATGTGAATTAGAATAATAGATGCCTGAATCTGAATTCTTATACCCTCCTACAGCATTATGTACATGTGGGTCATGAAATCAATGACATTGGCAATTGTTCCTTTAGGCAGTAAGGAGTAGCAAATGGTCCTCCTTAAAGGAGAAGATGCCACCATCACTGGGTGTTTTTTTTTTTTTTAATTAAAGCCTGTTAAAAGTGGGATGGTTTTGGCACTCTTGTCTACAAGCTGAAACTGGGATTTAATGGAGCCAGTAGGGAATTTGTGGCACCCTATTATTTGGAGCCCAAAACCAGCAAATGGCGAGGAATTTGGTACAGTTGAGAGGTATGTTTCGAATAACATGTGTTATGACTTGTACCAACATTATGTTGTAATTTTTTTATCCAAATTGCCACTTAAATGTTTCTATTACCTCCTAACATCTGATTACTATCCATACTATCCAGGGCCCCTGGAAGTTTTCTATTGCTCTTTTGGGGGCGATATCACCCAAGTTGAGAACCACTGGTTTAAGCAAAAGTAACTCAAAAGTAACTCACATTTAAGTTACTAGTTACTAAAAAGTAATATATTACTATTTCTTTATTACTATTTTGAAAATGTAACTAGTTATTTTACTAGTTACTAGAAATTGTAATATATTACAGTAATATATTACATATTGTAATATATTACTCTTGTCACTGTTTATAGTTCATCCCTATTAGGACATTTGTGTTTCAGCAGGAATCTTTATTGGAGCTGGTTGTCCTGATAAGGGCACTTGTAGTCAATAAAATCTCTTAGACTCAAAGAATAAAATTATTACCTGTAAAATCATCTAGAAAAGGATGTCGTAATAGTACATCTCATCCTAATAAGGACATCTGGAACTCAATGGGGAGAATTTGTCCTGATAAGGACATTGTTAGTCCTTTCGTTTTTAGTCCTGATAAGGAAGATAATTAGTTATGATGAAAAAGATTCTGGATGCCATGGTTCTTTTAGGAAGTTTATTGGTAGTACAAAGGCAGATGAGTGCTGTTCCTTACACACTAAATAAACCTAGAAAATTGTAAATTATTTATTACAGTAGCTGTGGGTGAGTATAAGGGGAGTAGTCAGTCTTCAGGTTTGCCTATTTATTGAGACATACCGAATGGGACTTTAACCCCCCCTACCGTGTGATGTATATAGTTGCTTTAACGAAAAGGGTGCCAATATTATCCGTACTCATCTATAGGCTATCCGGAGACTAGTGATTACTAGGATAGTTAAAACACATTATTACACACAACTCAGAATTCTAGTAAATATCTAACAGTTGTAGATAGCACAATATTAATTCATCAGATGTACCTATAATATGAAAATAAATTATAAAAAAAAGTATCAGAGGAAAAAAAAAAGTTTCTATTCATCTATTCATATACTTGAGTGCAGTCTTTGTAGAGACCTGCAGGTGATGGCTTGTTTCAAGCTCATAACTGAAACTTCATCTGTTTTATAATGAGGATTTGCTTTAAGACCAGAACTTACCTTGATAGCTACAAGGAGAAAGAGTTCTTCCTCAAAACTGCACTTATTACCATTACTGGTTTGGCTTCATTACTGCAGGCTTCTTTATTTAGGTTGAAATGTGCACCCTGGTGGCTTATGTGAGGATTTATTGTTGTTTTAAATTAAAATTAAAATTACAGTCTAACATAAAATTGTTTTAACATTGTAATTTTTGATAAGTATTTTTTTCAGAGTGGATGGGAAATAAAAAACAGCTACATCAAATGAATGATTACAGAATAAGCCATTACAATCACCTATGGACATCCTGGTACAGGTATGGTCTTGAGTAAAATGATTATGGTCTTAAGAAAAAGGAACTAGAAGATGTAACAAAAATGATAATTGACTTCTGGGGGTTAAAAGGATTAATTACCCAATTACCACAAAACTGAAATCATGGGTTCACGTGGTCTCGATTCCTTATCTTCACTACTCACGGCAATGGAAACTAGATTATACTATTTAAAATATCATCAATTCATTAGTAAAACATGGTCCAAAAACCAATTATTATAATTTAGGCAATTGTTTCTTAACTAAAAACACAGGTAAAATGTAAGCAGATTGAGTGCTGGGATCTTTCACTCACAACTTTGCTGCTCTCATTTTTTGTACTGGATAAATTGAAATGTTTTTGCTTGGGGGGGGGGTGTCTAACCTAATTAGCCATACTAATTCTATGTATTCGATTTTTGTTTCCCACTTACCTCCCCTTTTGTCCAGGGAGATTTTTTCCAAAATACTAAACATGAATTTGTTGAAACCAGTACATATTTGCGAGTGTTTATATAAGGCATTATTATAGTTTTGTTTCTTGATATTGTAGACATGTTCATAAATTCTTTTGCATAGTTTTCAACCCCCCAGTTTAAACAGAAATATTTCAACTTATCCTAGTAAATTTATCAATATTATTGTTCCCCTTTATTCTTAATTGCTTAATTTCATCCATTTTAAAATGTCCATACCTCTATGTTCTTAAAAGAATATTTCATTCCACTCGAAAGGGTACATAGAATCATGAAGAAAAGAGCTTAGGTGCCTGTGCAGCTGCGTTATCATAAGAAGCTTATGGAATGTCCTTGTTCTCAGTCTCATACCATCTCCAGAGTGTGGACTATTGACTTACATTCCAGCACATGAAGCCCCCAGTCTTAGAAACAATATGCAGAGAATGCTGCAAATACAATCAACCTTAACATTTTATTAAAAATATCAGTATGCAAGTCTAATGTAATGCCTAGCACCTCCTTTACCTTTGAAATAATTACCCATCCCCATTAAAAAGTTACTCATCGCCAACCATTAAAATAAACCAAATGACTACCTGGTTTATAGTAGGATTACTTAACCATATAGTAGGTTCCAAAAGTGCAGTCTCTAATAAACAGTGGAAAAATCCAGAAATTTCCAACTGAACTTTTCAAACTACCACATCTCCCTAGTGGGTTATCATAGGGTACAGTGGGCCAATACCAAGCTAGAAGGCCTTGAAGATAGAAGAGGACTCAAGTTGCTGAAAATGCAGTTGAAATGGTAGAATTGCTACCAGAAGATTTTTCTGATGCTGTGGGTGCAAAAAAACAGTAACATTGGAGGAAAAGGAAATTATAGCTGTAACTGATATGTATTCAGAGGAAAACTTTCAGAGGAGATTGTTTGAAGGAGAGACAGTTACCTCTGAGAAATGCATCATTACACCCATCCAATCAGGTGTGTGTGGGGGGTTGTGGGATGATTATTTGGAAGAAATGGTAAACCAAAGTGAGCCAGAAAGTGGAGCAGCAATTTCTTGGAGTGACATCATGGAGAAAATAGAAGAAGAAAAAGAGAAGAAGACACTATGCCAGAAAAAGTTGCAGAGACAAAAATGTATGCACAAACTGTGGGAGAAGGAGCAAAGAAGAAATAAAAGAAATAAAAAAGAAGTATACAGTACATGTGAGCAGTAAAAAAGAAGAAGGTTTGGACAGGTATGAGGTTTGGGACTTTGTCATAGCACCTCTGGGTGTCAAAACAAAAGAGGTAAAAGCATTCATTTTAATTAATAAAAAGACTTTTTGTGACTCAATATTTGAGACTGGGCAGGCCATGGAAATTTTTTTGGGTGCATATGAACAAAAGAAAAATATTTAACCATGGGTAGAATATGTTGTACAAGCTTTTTACAGACAAACAAAAAAAAAGAATAATGATCCAGTTTAGAACTGAAGTTAAAGCAAAAGAACTGAAAGAACATTTGTTAACTTTATGTAAAGAAGCAATGGACACTACAAACATATATGATAAAAGAGGACTGTGGGATGGGAATGTGGAGTAACACTGAAAATGGAAAATGATAATATTATGCACATACCTAGTATTATTAATGTTCATGGTAATAGGGGTTTTGTGAAATACAGCGGTCAACCAAAAACTTCTTATTTTTGTGGGAAAAATGATAATTTAATCAATGAATGTGATAAAAAGATGTTATTTATGCAGTAAAACAGGGCATAATGAAAAAATGTGATTTAATGTGCAAAAAATGTGGCAATAATGGTCATTCATGGCTAGAATGTCAAATGAATGTGCAAGAAAATGAAAATGAAGTTGTACAGGATAAACAGATAGTAGAATGTGTTATACAAGAAAATTTACAAAAAGATCTGACTGATAAAGTGGTTATACATGAAGTTAAAGAAAGTACCAAGTAAAAAGAAACAGAGGAGACAGGTGAGGAAGAAGCTAATTGGCACACAGTAAGAAATAAAAATAATTTGATAGAGAAAAGAGTTAAAGATAGGAAAAGAAAATTCAAAAACACAATGCTTACAGAAAATAAGAAAGGAAAGTGATAAACATTGTGTTATACTAACTGTTCTTAAAAGTTGAAAAAATTAGCTTTAAATGTGAACAGTATGAAAAATCTTAAAAGGAAAATAGGTATATTTACAATGGTATGCTGCAGTAAAAGCACATATTATTGTTTTAGAAGATATCAGATTATTAACAGTGGAAGAAAGAACACAAACTGAAAAACTTTGAAATGGTGCAGTAATTTGGAAAATGGGGAAAGAAACAAGCTCAGGCATATGTATATTATGTCAGGAAAGTATTAAAATATTAGATGTAACCATAGTGGAACTAGGATAAATTATGGTAATAGATGTGAGATGGAAAAAAATATGTGTATATAATTATAGCTTTATATGCATATGTAACAAAAAAATAGAGAGGCATGATGTTTAAAATATTCTTGAATATGTTTGTGTAAATATGAACATTATAGTGGTGGGTTATTTTAATTGTAATTTAAGGAAAAACAAGAGCAATTGTGATGTTAAAATGGCTAAAGAAATTATGAGAAGTGGAAAGTTAAGTCTATGGGAGAATAACCACTGGACCTACAAAAGGAATGAAATTAGGACAGAAATTGATTATTTTTATATCTGATTATTTAAAAGTTATAAAAAAGAATTAAGTAGGCAAGATTTTTAGATCATGTGGGTATATGGGTTAAAGTACAGGAGAATGAAGACTATATAAGAATAGGAAAAAGAATAAAGAAAATTAATGAAAATTAATTAGATTTAGAAGAAAAAAAGAAATTATGAAATTATGGAAAAATCATATGAATATGAGAGAGTTTTATGAGAACTGAAATGTTTGGTGGCTTAATTTTAAAGAGAAATATAAAGAAATGTTTTTAGAATGTATAAGGAATAAAAGAAGAAAAGAAAAAAGAGATATAAGGTATTGTCAAGAAATATTTAGAGACTTAGAGAAGAAAATTTCCTTTTATGAAAAAGAAACAGAAATATATAAAATGAATCAAATTAAAATTAACAACTTGTTATATAAGCAAAACTATTGTTTAGAAGGAAAGAAAGAAAAGGTGGCACCATATTTTAGTAAAATAATAAAAGAAGGATAAATAATAAGATAATTAAAATAAGGAAGGTAAAATGGAAATAAAGAGGCGATAAAACATTGGAGACCTATAACATTAAATAATACAGACTATAACATTTTTATTAGAATAATAAAAAGGTTACAAAAATGGATAGAATATATGATCAAAATGTATTTGGAAGTAAAGGAAAAGAAAGTCAAAAATTATTATGGATAACAAGAAAAATAATTGATGATATTATAAATAAAAATGTAGAAGCGAAGGTTATGATAGGGAATATAAGTAAAGCCTATTATAATATTCAATATAAATTATTATGCGGAATTTTGCAGGAATATAATGTAAGCAAAAATATTACAAATAATGAAATCTGTTTATGAAAGGAACTATGTGAAACTGAATGTAAATGGTTGGACTGGGGAAGAAATAAAAATGGAATGTGGACTAAAGCAGGGCTGCCCAGTTAATAGTATAATTTTCTCATTAGTTATGAAGGTAATAATGAAGTAAATTAATAAAATGTCAAGTAGTGGTGGATACAAAATGATGAAGGAAGTACAATTGCCAATAATGTATAATTATGTGGATGATATTGTATTAATTGTTAAAATAAAAGTATGGATGGGAAAAGTAAAATTAAGTATCAATTAAAAATGGTTTAAGTATAAATAAGGAAAAAAGTAAAGGATTTTGTTTTGAAGGTATGATAGGAGGTGTTGAGTTCAATGAAAAATATATAGATATATTAAGAATAACATTTGGAATGAATGAATACAGACAGCAACAATGGGATAATGTACTCAAAGAAGTAAAGGATATGACTAATTTTTGGAAATCATATAGATTTTCATATAGAAAAAAAGCACACTTGTTGAACACCATGGTAACAGGAAAAAATGCTTATGTTGCTAACATCCATATGATTCCTATTAAGTATGAAAAGGAACCAATGATGATTATATTTTCTTTTATATGGGGCTCTAGACTGAATCCAGTCAGGAGAGGGATTTTGTATGTGAAAGAAGAACAAGGAGGTTTGGGTTTAATAAACCCAGCAGTACATGCAGCATCTTTCATTTTATGTAAGGTATTAAAAGGAATTATGAAGGAAAATAAAAATAAATGATAGACATATTATATTATAAATACAAAGAATTGTGGGGAGGAATGGAAGTTAAAAAATGAAGTAAAAGCATTGTGAATGAAGAAATGAAAGAGAACTAAAGCATAATTATGTTATGGAAAATAAAAAAAAGAATATATGTGAGAAAAATAGAAAGGAATGGTACTTAAGTATTATGAAAGCATTTTATTGTATTGATCCATGGAAAGATTTAGAAATAGATAATAAAAAGCCATAATGATGAGATATAATAACTACAAAAGATTAAAGAATGTAGTGATTTTTTATGGAGATTGTCTATTAGAAAACTGCCGGTTAAAGCAAATATGCCATACAAAAAAGCAAGATAGAATATGTAATAAATGTGGAGAGTTTGAGTCTACTGAGCATGTGTTTTTGAAATGTGAAAGAGTTAATTTGTGAAAAGAAATATGTAAAGATAATATGGTGAAAAGTTTGTTAAAATTTGAACAAATAAATATCAACATAATAAAATTTAGTTATTGTGGTGCATGAAAACAGGAAGAAGTGAAGAAAAGGGACAGAGTAATATTTTATGCTTCATGGACTATATGGAATGAGAGATTAAATGAAATTAAATACAATGGAAAATGGACTTTGACAAAGATTTTGGACAAATAATGTTGTGGTTATGGATAAAAGTGTGGGAGAAATGCTTAAACTGAAGTTTGTGATGTATGGAGATTTGTAAATAGATGTAAATAATGCAAATATGTAAATAATATGCAATGTATTTATCAATAAAAACCCTAATCATTGTTGTTGCAAGTGGGACCTATTTCGCATGAGAACTTCCTGTTTTCATTCCAGGCACAGAGGCAGCCTGGAGAAACAAGGAGGCAGATGGAGAGAGAGAAGGAGATAATGGAGGGGTGAGAGAAATGGAGGAGAAAGCCAATATCTAGACCAGAAAACGTGAGCAGGATTCTGAGGAGATGTTTCAAAGAAATCTGTTTGATGGAGATGAGTTGGCAAAAATAATGGATGAATAATTACAACCCTTCAGTTTGTAGGGTTGCAGGATGATTTCCTTATTTAAAGAAATTGTGAGTCAGAAAATGAAGAAGATGTTTCCTGGGGAGATATTATGGAGAAAGTACAAATGGAGGATGTAGAGATAAGCCTGATGGACTGTGGTGAGATGGGACAAAAAAAACATATGCAGAGAAAGCAAAAGAAGGCAAAAGGGAACAGCAGAAAGGAAAAAATCAGAAGAAAATGAAAAATGGAGGTATGTGGTAAGGATTGAAAGTAAAGAAGACAAAGAAATGGCCAGGTATAAAGTGTGTAACAATTTAATAGCTCATTTGAGTGTAAAGATACATGAGATAAGAACATTTATTTGTATTAGCAAATAGACATTTTGTGACATTATATTTGAGACTGTTTTTTGATGGAAAAACTTATTGGAGAGTATGAAAAAAGGAAGACTGTAACCCATGGACTTTTTATGTGATAAAAGTATTTAACAGGGAAACAAAAGAAAGAAAGAAAGAAAGAAAGAAAGAAAATTCATGTACAATTTTGAACAGAGTTGGAAAGATAGACATTGAAAGGACATTTGAAACATTTATGTAAAGGACTACTGGACATTGCTAATATTTATGATAAAAGGGGTATGTGGCCTGGTGGATGGGAGTGTAATATTGTTTTAAAAATAGAAAGTGAAAAATTATACATATACCAAGTATGATAAATGTTGAGGGGACTAGAACTGTTGTAAAATATTGGGGACAATCCAAAACAGTTTTTTTTGTTTTTTTCTTGTAGAAAAGAATGACATTTGATAAGTAGCTGTGATAAAAGAAAATTTTATATTTGTGGGGGAATTGGGCATGATGCCAAAAATATGAACCAAAATGTTACAAATGTAACAGGATGGATTGTAAAAATGAAAATAATTGTCAGGAAAAAGAAAAAGAAAGAGAAGAAAATGAAAAAAGAGAATACATTTTAGAAGTAGTAGAAATAGAAGAAAAATTAGATAAGAAAAAATAATAAAAAGGACATAGAAGAAGGGTCTGAAATAACTGATAAAGAAGATGTCCATTGGGTAATAGTAAAACAGGAAATATATTGGTAAAAGGGTAAAAAGACAGAAAAAAAATTAAAGGGACAATTACAAAGGAAAAAAGAAAGGAAATGAATGAAAAATAGTATATACAGCTAATGGTTGGGGGTTGGTATAATGGTTAAGGTGTTTGACTCACAGACACAAGGTACACTGCTTGATTCTCCCCTTTGGCAGCAAAATTGGCTAGGCTTAGAATGGCCCACTGAGGTAGCTAGCCTACTAATTAGTTATGAACTTATGAAGCCATGAATCTAAGGAAAAGGGAAAATGTTAGCATGCTTTTTGTACATGTGAATATTATTAAGAGTATAGTAAGAAGAATAGGGATTTTGGAGTGCTATAATGCATGTTATGTAGATGTAATTATATTAGAAGACTCAAGATTTTTAACAAATGAGGAAAGATTACAAACAGAGAAACTAAGGGAAGGAAAGTTAATCTAGAATTTGGAAAATTAGAGATATCCTGGATTAGAGCTGTATTCTGTAGAAATACAGTAAGGATATTAGATGTGACTTTAGAAAAAATGGGAAGATTAAGCATTGTAGATTTACAATGGAAAAAAAAAGTACATAGAAGTATAACAATATATGATTATGCTTATTGTAAAGAAATGGAAAGCTTATTTCATCAGATTTTAGACTATGCATTGATAAATATAAATATTATAATGACAGGAAACTTTAACTGTAATTTAAGAGGCAAGCATAAAAACAAAAACAAAAACAAGAAAAGATACAAGAAAAATTTTAGAAGTTAAAATTGGTCTGAATGTTGGATGACATTTGAGCAAAAATATAAAAAAAATATTTTTCACAGTGGCAATATGATGTCAGAAAAGTGGAGAAAAAAATATAAAATAACATATAACAATGTATTGGAAGATTTAGAACATAATGATAGAAAGTACTTCGACAAAGAAAATAAATTATATGAAAAAAATCAGGAAAAATATGAGCATTGTTATATGAGTAAAGATATTTTTACAAGGAAAAAGAGAAGTAGTATTGAATTACTTAAGCAGATTAGTAGACATGCATGTTTCTACCTTCTTATGGCATCATCAGCACAGCATAAGAGGAATGTTTGACTTTTGGAAACACAAGGGGCCAGATTTGCAAAGGCTTGCATGGAGTCTAAGATTAGTGTAAGATGGCAGACAGCAAATATGTCTGCCGAGCGATCCAGCAACAGCCGGCAGGGGCGTGCATGAGAGCTTCTAAAGCTACTCTTCACGGACAGTGTTATGGTATGCAAATTACCTCATTTGCTGCTGAAAGCAACAGAGGGGAACCCATCCCAATGGATTCCAAGGTATGTGTTGGCCTACGAATACTAGCTACAGGTACCTTCCAGAGACCAACTAGTGATATGATGGGGGTTTCACAGGCATCAGCATCCAGGGTACTGCACCAGTTCCTGGATACCATGTCAGCACATGTCGGTGACCACGTATATTTCCCCAATTCCTGTGAGGCATTGGCCAGAAATATGCATCTTTTCCACCAAATAGCAGAATACCCTGAGGTAGTGGGTGCAATAGACTGCACGCACATACACATCAAAGCACCACCCAGTGAGTGGGGTAGGGTCTAAATCAACCGCAATGGCTTCCCCTCCATCAACTGCCAGGTCATGTGCGATGCCTAGGGCATAATAATGAATGTGTGTGCTGGCTGCTCTGGAAGCTATCACGATTCCCACATCTGGCATCTGACACAGCTGTACCAGAGATTTGCCAATGGGGACATCCCTGATGGTCACCTAGTGGGGGATGCTGGATACGCACTGGAGCCGTGGCTGATGACACCCATCAGAAATGCACACACACCCAAACAAGAACTCCATAATAAGGCACACGCATAAACAAGAAACATTATTGAGCATGTGTTTGGGATGCTCAAGTCACGGTTCCAGTGCCTGGACACATCTGGTGGAGCCTTGCAGTACTCACCAACTACATGTACCCAAATTGTCATGGTATGTGCCATGCTACACAATATGATCCTGTGAAAACAGCTGCAGCAGGAACAGCATGGGGCAGGGCCAAACAGCCCCCAACCATTGCCAAGGCCTGCACAGGCACAGCGTGACTCGGAGGAGGAACAGCCTGAGCCTGCCCAGTAGGCAGAAGGAGGCATGCCCAGTATGCCTTGGCCGTGGCAAAGAGGCAACACATAGCACATACACTGACTCAGTAGGAACCCTAGAAATGACACCTCTCTCTGACTCGCACATACAATAAAAGGGATGCCTAACTTGACACTACCTGTTTTCAAACATGTATAGGAAGTGTACTATGTGCATCCGACATAGGCAGCCCTGCAGCACCACCTGAGGCATGATTGCCCTATTTTAAGCAATATAAATCAGTGCTAAGCACATTTTACCACTATTTAGCATATTTAAACACAATTGCATGGAGCTGCATGCCACGCTAACTAGCCCAACGTTGGGCAACGTTGAGCAATGATGGGCAATGTTGGGAAAAGTCGGGCAAAGTTGGGCAAGGTCGGGCAAAATTGAGCAAAGTCAGGTAAACACGCTCACACCTGCTTTACTGTTCCTTAAGCAGTCTGGTCTGCCCAGCAGGAAAATAAAAAGCAGTGACAGGGCTCAAACTCAGGATACTGTGCACTATAGTCACAGTAATGAACCACTAAGCCATGACAGCATTTCACTGGCACAGACACAGCAGGAAAACTGTAGACTAATGCAAACAAAAACAAATGCTGTATCATGCCCTCTGAAGAGGCATATGAGTAACTTCCCCCCAGGCCTATGCAGACAGATAACAGCAGGCCAGGCAGTGTGATATGGGTTGGGTAGGCTATGAAGTCACAAACTAATATACGTGAAATTGGAAGCTAAGATCTGTAGTACAGTAGTATGCCTCAAGCCAGTACAATAGGCAACATTACAGACTGCAATGGAGTACCTGACATAGCAGTGCAGGCCTAGCAAATATGTATAAGTGTCAGGTGAACTCCTCATCCTATGTACACCCACAGTAACAATCAGGTGTGCCCCCCGGGTAGAAATGTACAAATAATAGCTGTCCCCCACCCGTATGTAGAAATGTTGATAAGTCTATGCGAAGTGACTCATGGAAGCCCTGCAGGCACAGCATGCTTCCTGTCGATGTACAACACAAAGGTGAGCCCTGAAGTAAAAAACAACTTGATTTTTCACACACATATAGTATATATGTCCATACTGGGCATGCTCACACACAAATTTAGCAAATTTCAGTCAGCAACATACTGAAAGGTCATACTAGGCATGCTCACACACAAATAAACGAAGCAAATGTCAGTCAACAACATACTGAAAGGTCATACTGGGCATGCTCACACACTTAGGCCATGTCTGAGTACAGCAGTGGGCCACACATATCTGGAAATTGCAGTTCTTACCCCAGAAACTTATCACTATTCACCAATCCTGCCTTGTGCACACAGTTATATGAAAACAGACCCATATAATATATTGGACTCCTGTCATAATCAAACTATGTACTACAATTACTTAAGTTGTTCAAAGAAAGTGAAAATTCAAAGAAGATCAATAAATCTCCGATCAGTATCATCAATAAAGAATGAGCACTTCTAACATTATCCAATCCATGTTCTGACAAAAATATTGTCAAAGAGTCCATAGAGAACCATGAAGCTTTCTTTTGCTATGTCATAAATATCAGTGTAAACTCATATATATGTTATGGGTCAGTGCAAACTGTAAATGAATACATGTACATGATTGACATTGCCAACATATTGTCAGACAGGTTCATACATATTTACCCCCCTCTCACTGACAAAAGGGCCCATTATCATACCTGAAGACTGTGTAAACCCAGAAATCACATATACAATGGTTAAACAGCTCTTTCCAAACCTAAAAACATGTCTATGGGATGACATAGTTTCCCTAGCTGTGTCATATGTGAACTCCAAAACAAACAGACCCTGCACCTGAACAGTCTGTTGAGACTCACCCTCTGTACAGGATATGAAACTGTTGAATGTATTACAGCAACGTTTGGCACACTCCACAAGTGTTGGTGCACAGCAGACCATGGGAACTATTGCCTTATAAGCCTATTAAGCCTGATCTGCAAGGCCATGGAGTTCATCATGATGGAACTCATAAACAGCACTATTGGGAGCCTACAAACACCCAACCCTACCCATTTTGGTTTGGTCAGGGGCAGATCATGGTTCCCAAACCTGCTAGACTGTTTTCAAGGCAGTCACCCAGGACATACATCAATGAAATGAGCTACACAAGTCCCACATAGACCTTGAAAAGCCCTTTTCCAACATCCCAGATACATGTTGTATCCACAAAATCAACAACATGTGCATAAATATGTATGTCATCTGATAGATTGCCAACTGGGGCACAGATAGATCCCACAAGGTAAGAATTGTGGTCTCCTGTTCAAGCTGGTAACAACTGCTGTCCCCCACGGCTCAGTCCTGGGACCCTTCCTGTCTGGTGTATACTTTTCAGAAATACAGTCAAACACACGAGGGCTATGTTTAGCAAAGTTTGTGGATGACTGCAAAAAAGTTGTCATAATTGATGTTTGGGACAACAGAGACATCCTTAAAAAGGGTCTCAGTCAGACAGATGTGGTGTCAAAATTATGGCCTCGAGCTACAGTCATACAAATACCACATAGGTGCCAACACCCTAAATATGGAGGTGATAATAAGGGATCTATGGACACATGTGGAAAGTCATCTCTACTTCCAGAAACACATTCACAAAGTGGTTAGAAAATCCTGCTATGTGTTCCCACAAACTGCCAAGGTCTTTGCATGTAGGTCAAAGGAGGTTCCCTCTACTCATCAGTCATCAGACCCGTCAGAGAGTACCACAACACACTTGCGATGAATCTGACTAGGCACCTTCAGCAGCTGGAAAGACCACTGAAGTACCTCAACAAGAGGATTACTGATCTCAAACAGTTGCCCCATGCAACAAGACTGAATTTAACTCAATCTGTACTCTGTTGCATACTGTCTACTCAGGAGATCTCTGCCCAACAGACAGGTCCATGTCCAATGCAGAACTGATGTACATGCTATCTGAAGTAAACCCAAGCTCACTGTACCACATGCTCTAGGGATATCATCATCACAACATTAAATAGAACATGTTGGAGGGATACATTACTAACTCACAGACTTCCCTTGCTTTGGAACAGGCTCCCAACTGACATTAAGCTGAGTCCCTCACTGACACTCTTCCAGAGGAGCCTTGATGAGTGTATGTGAAACTGAACTGGCACACCATGGATCACTTCATCAGCTCTACTACACAGAGGCCTAGGGAACTAACTCCATGGGTGGTGATAGCTGCACACTCTGGCCATACTAATATATGCCTTCAGGCAGATAGCCTATTACCTACCTATGCACCTATATATATATATATATATATATATATATATATATATAGGGGAACACAGTATCATAAGCCAAAGATGGATGGGCAGAGATGTGTGTAAGAGGGTGACCATGACGGGGAGCCATCCAGGACTGTCCCACCCAGCACACATCCCAATGGCACGAAAGACATGAGGTGCACATCTCCCCCACTGTACATAACAGCCACCAGTATCTGTAAGCATTACAGTGTATGTGGTCCATGTGCCTGCTGTACAACATGACTGTACAATGAAGTGCACATCTACTATCTGTAGACATGTACCTGTCACATAGGTTCATAGGTATGTAGTAGACTATCTCCACGAAGGCATATATCAGCCTACGCAAGTTGTACAGCTTTCACCACACCACTGGGTAGTCTCCTAAGGCCTAGTTCTAATAGTTAGTACCCTAAACCCCTTTCTAGTGGAGCTGCTGATGTGATGCCTGGCATGAATTGTCTGTTTCCCATCCACTCATCAAGGTTCCAATTGAAGAGTGTCAGCAAGGGGTTCTGTCTGATGTACATTGGGACCCTGTTCCACAGTAAGGCAAGTGTCTGGGATGGTACTCTATCCCACCAGCATGTTGTATTCATCATTGTGATGAGGTTCATATCCCTGGAATGTGTAGGCCGACTCAATGCTGTTATCTGTAGATGGAGCATGTTCAACAGTTATGTGTTGGACGTGGCTCTGTATGTTAGGCAGAGTGTGCCTCTGAGTAGGCGGTACGCAACGAATAACAGATTTAGTTTTACCAGTTGTGTTGCATAACACAACTGTTTGAGGCCAGTAATCCTCTTGGTGAGGTACCTATGTGGTGTCTACAGCTGCTGGATATGCTAAGTCGAGTACATCCAAAATGGTGCACTGTACTCAATGATGGGTCTGATGACGTAAGAGTAGAGTGCTAGCACTACCTCTTTGGATCCTGATGCAAACCCTTTGTTGATTAGGTGGGCCACATAGGATCTCCCAATCACTTTGGCAACATGGTTGTCAAAGGAAAGATGACTATCTACTTGTGTCCCCAGATCCCTTATCACTTTGTCATTTTTAAGGGGGTAACACCTATGTGGTAGTTCATGGGTATTTTGTTTTCAACAAAGAGCATCACTACGCATTCCTCCACAGTGAGCTTGAGGACATGATTCTGACACCACACATTTGTCTCATAGAGTCCCTTCTGGAGAATATGTCTGTCTTCCGGGGAATCTATTATGGCAAACACTTTACAGTTCCCAGCAAACTTAGTCAACCCTCCTGTGTTGGCATGTACATTTGAGAAGTCTATACCAAACAGGAGGGACCCCAGGACTGAACCCTGGGGGACACCAGTTGTTACCGGTGTAGAGTCTGACATGTAGCCAGCAACTCTTAATGTGTGGGATCTATCTGTGAACCAGTTTGCAATCCATCTTGTGATGTATGGATTCATGGCCAGGTTGGTGAGTTCATCTATGATACCTGACTGAGGAGTGGTGTCAAAGGCCTTAGCGAGGTATAGGTAGGCTGTGTTGAGCTCATTTCAATCATCTGTAGCCTGGGTAGCTGTCAAAGAAATCCTCCGAGTTCAGGAGGCGTGGTCTGCATTTGACAAAGCCAAACTGGGTGTGCTCAACTGTGTGAAGGTTCCCAATCTCTATATTGTTGACTTCCATTATGATTGGTTCCATTGCATTGCAGAACACACTCGTCAGGCTCATAGGGCATGAATGCCAAGGGGTTTTTGTGGCCCCACCCCTGTGGAGTGTGAAGAACATTGCTGTGCAACATTCTATGGGTACATATCCTGTAGAGAGCATGTAGAGAGAGGTGTAGATATCCTTGATGAATATGGATACATCCTCACCCTATGTGCTATGATTCAGGTTCTGATGCTGGAAGGTATGGAATGAGTAGTATCCTGGTAGTGTTGGTGTGCTGTCTGGAGCCTTGAACTAGGTTTCTGTTACTGCACAGATATCAGTATTCTCCATAATGAGAAGTGCCTTGAGTGTGTGCATCTGGAGGCTGAGACTTCTGGCAATGAGTAGCATTTAGCTCACTTTGTGGTTATTTGTGGTGGTTACAGGGTTTGGTTTGTCCTGTGTGACTGGTGTTCCACACCTGAAGTCAGCACCTCATTGGTCCCATCTGACCATAAGCTAATTGCCCTACATATCCACATTCTGGACCCACACCCCCATTAAGGAAACCATGTTAAAAATGTCTCCACAGCCAACTTTATGCTTCTTAAGACAGAAGTGCTGAACTGCAGGACACCAATGCAGATGTACAATACAGTTACGACTACTGAATCCTTCACAATTGCACTTTATAAGCACTTACATGACTGCATGCATTGTGCTATCCCAAACAGAACCAAGATGCTATCCTCCAAGAAAAGGAAGCCAATCTGGTGTTCCCCTGTCATAAACAAACTGCACAACAGAAGGAAGAAACTGTTGCAAAAGAGGATAAAATCCCATGAGTGGAGGAGCTCCATGGTCAAAATCAGTAAGAAGCTGTGATCCCTGATAAAATCCTCCAAAGTTAGTTATGAAAACAAAATTGACACTGATTCTAAAGACAACCACAAAGCATTCTATAGCTATGTCAAGAATCTCAATGGCAACACTCAGATCTGCTCTGAGTTACAGCACAATGGCACTAAATATACAGACTCAACTGATATTGCCAACATCCTGGCAGATAGGATCAGTTCTAACTTTACTCCCCTCTCACCGATGAAAGAGCACATCTCTATAATGGAAGATTGCAAAGTTGCTGTCATCATGGCTGCACAGGTAAAAAAAACAATCTCCAAAGCCAGGAACACAGCATCCATGGGACCAGATAACATCCCAGGCTGTGTTCTACACAAACTACAGAACGAACAGGCACCACACCTATGTACCATGTTCAGTCATAGCCACACCTCAGGCTTTGTGCCTGCTGAATGGCGCACAGCGACGGTTATCCACTACACAAGGGGGAGCCAACACGGACCCCAGGAACTAGCACCCCATTAGCCTGATGAGCCTGCTGTGCAAGGCCATGGAATGTATCATTATATAACTTGTAAAAAAAGACATTGGTAATCTCCAAACTCTGGACCCCAACCATGTTGGGTTTGTAAAAGGCAGATCATGTCTCCTAAACCTGATAGACGTCATTGAAGCAGTCACTAGAACCATAGACAAGGGTAAGGTGGTTCACACAGCCTATGTAGATCTTGCCACAGCTTTCAACACCATCCCCCACTCTGGAATTATAGATAAACCCACTAAACCAGGTATAAATCGCTATGTCACAAGATAGGTTGCCAACTGGTTCACTGACAGAACACACACTGTGAAAGTAGCAGACTCCAAGGACGACTTTGGACCAGTGACAAGTGCAGTACCACAGGGTTCAGTCCTGGGTCCTGTCTTGTTTGGTATCTACTTCCCTGAAGTAAATGTTAACATGGAAGGTCTCTGGATAATGAAGTTTCCAGATAACTGCAAACTAGGAGCCATAATTGAAACTACTAAAGATGTGGACATCCTACAAAAGGGCCTCACTGAGACAGATGCCTGGTGTCAAAGCCATGGCCTCAAGCTCAATGCCAAAAAGTGCATTGTCATCCCCTTTGGTAAAAACTCTGTAGCCATGAACTACAACATAGGTGGTAGTATACTCAACACTGAAAGTCTGATAAGAGATCTTGGTTCACAGGTGGACAGTGGACACACCTGTGATAATCACATCCCCACAGTAGTCAGGAAATCCTTCTACATGGCACACCTCATCACAAAAGGTGTCTCATGCAGAATAGAAGAGGACATTGTTTCCCTCTACTCATCACTCACTAGATCCATAATAGAGTACAATGCCCCTTTTGCTATGTACCTCACAAGACATCTACAAGAACTGGAAAGCCTGCAGAAATACCTCACAAAGAGGATTAGCAGCCAGAAATACATGCCATACACAGACCATCTCAAAATGCTCCAGCTGTACACTTTTGCATATCGCCTACTCAGAGGTGATCTCTGCCTAACA
Organism: Protopterus annectens; assembly: GCF_019279795.1. Classification (NCBI taxonomy): domain Eukaryota; kingdom Metazoa; phylum Chordata; order Ceratodontiformes; family Protopteridae; genus Protopterus; species Protopterus annectens. Next base: position 1,347,659,558 of record NC_056739.1, on the reverse strand, counting down.
TACAAAACTATGTCAAACACAGAGCTGTTGGACATGCTCCACGTAAAACACTCACAATCCATCTGATCTTCGGCCCCAAAACCAAGAGTGAAATACAAAAGGAAGGGGTGTATCTATTTACCTTATGGATACCCACACCTTCAGGTTAGTGGCACAGCATGAGGCCTTGGAGACCATGCAAGTGCAACTAACATTGGGCAAAGCTGCTTATCAGATTGTAGCCTGCTACAGATCACCTACCTTGTCTCAGGAACCTCACTCAGTATTCCTGAGAACACTGGAAAATATAAAGGTCCTACCAAACACCATTATATGAGGAGATTACAACTACCCAAACAGTGACTGGGAGAATTACTCGTGTACAACACCCTTTGCCCAATGCTTCCTACAGTTTAAAAACTCAAATGCCCTGGAACAGCTGGTCACCACGCCCACTAGAGGTGACAACATACTGGACCTGATCATCACCAACATGGGGTACCAGTGTTCCACAACAGAGATAAACCCCTCGCTGGTAATATCAGACCATAAAGTAATCACACTGGACATCCACATCCCGCCCCCCCCCCCACCCCCAGTCAAGGAAACCATTGTGAAGAAATTTTCAAAAGCAAACTACACACTTCTCAAGACCAAAGTGGAAAGTTCCAAAGCCCCCTTGATATAGGATAATGCTATACAATCTGCAGAATCATTTACAAGTGCATTCTATGAGCATGTACAGGGATGCATGGATCGAGACATGCCAAATAAAACCAAGACGCACTCCTCTAAAAAGAAAAAAACAATTTGGTGGTCGTTGCCCATAAATAAGCTATACAACAGAAGGAGGAAACTAACACATGATAGAGCAAACTTCACAAAAGGAAAGGCATCACTGATCATTATTAGGAAGAAACAATGATCGCTCATAAAATAATCCAAGGCCTGTTTCTAAAGACAAATTGCCAAGGAATCTAAGAATAACAACCACAAAGCCTTCGTTAGCTATACCAAACATTTAGGTGGCAACTCTCAAATATGCTGTCAGCTACTGCAAAATGGCAAAAAATACACTGAACCAACTGACATTGCTCACATCCTGGCAGACAAGTTCAGTGCAAACTTCACCCCCCCCACCCCCAAAAGGGCCTGTGTCCATCCCAGAAGAATGCAGAGCCACAGACTTCATGGACATGCAGGTAAAAACAGCCCTCTCCAAAGGTAAGAACACAGCATCAGTGGGACTGGCCGGTGTCCCAGGCTGCGTCTTACACCAGCCCCAAAAGGAACGACACCCTCACCTACATTCACTATTCAGACTTAACCTTACCACAGGCTATGTACCCAAAGAATGGCATACAGCAACAGTCATCCAGCTCCACAAAGGTGGTGCCACAACAGAACCTGGAAACTATTGCCCTATAGGCCTACTCAGACTGGTCTGCAAAGCTATGGAGCAAATTATCATGGAACCCATAAGCAGAGACATTGGGAACCTCCAGACACTGGACTCTACCCAATTTGGCTTTGTTAAAGGCAGATCCTGCCTCCTAAACCTAGTTGACTTCTTTGAAACAGTTACCAAGGACATAGATGGAGGTAAAAGTAGTCCACACAGCCCACCTGGACCTCACTAAGGCCTTTAACACCATTCCCCACTCTGGCATCAAGGACAAGCTTACCAGCTTGAATGTTAACCCCTATGTCACAGGATGGGTGGCCAACTGGCTCACAGATCAAACACACATGGTCAGAGTTGCAGGTGCCATGTCCGACTCTAAACCAGTCACAAGTGGCATCCCACAGGTCTTGGTCCTGGGACCCCACCTGTTCAGTAGATACTGCTCAGAGTTACAGGCAAGCACAGGAGGAGTATGGCTGAACAGGTTTCCATATGACTGCTAACTGTGGTCCATAATCGACTCTATGGCTGACACAGACATCCTCCAGAAGGGTCTTACAGAAACAGATACTTGGTGTCAAAACAATGCCCTCAAGCAGAATGCCATAAAATGCATAGTCATCCCCTTTGGATAAAACAAAGTGCCCACAAATTACCACATAGGTGGTAATCCAGTATGTACGGAGAATGTAATTATGGACCCGGGCACCCAGGTAGATAGTAAACTCTCCTTTGATGATCACATTGCCAAAGTGTTTAGCAGTTCCTTCTATGTAGCCCACCTAATGTCACCTAATGCAACCCACTTTGTCAAGTCTGATGATGTCACCATCCTACAAATATACCTGTGGAAAGAAAAGCTCCCAGTAATGTGTATAGCGTGTCATATAAATGCATACTGGTGTAGTATCATAAAATAGTTAGGTAGGGGTTTGAATCCTGCACTTGTGTGTGTGTGTCTCCTTGGAGAAGAGCAACCTTTTTGAAGACTACTGAAACACCTTAAAAGTGGTATACTCATCTTTGTCAAGTCTGATGATGTCACCATCCTACAAATATACCTGTGGAAAGGAGAACTCCCAGTAATGTGTATAGCGTGTTGTGTAAATGTGTACTTCTCTAGTATCATAAAGTAGTTAGGTAGGGGTTTGAATCCTGCATGTGCCAACTGTGTGTGTCTCCTTAGAGAGGAGCAACATTTTTGAAGACTACTGAAACACCTTAAAAGTGGTATACTCATCTTTGTCAAGTCTGATGATGTCACCATGCTTTTGAACAGGTTTCAAATATACCTCAGGCATAAACCCTCACTCACACTATTCAATAGAAACTGTAATGAGTGTATGTGAAACGGATGACATAGGCCATGGATCACTGCAGTGGCTAGGCTTGTCACAAGCATACAGATGTGACCTAAGGTCTGGAAAGTGGCAGCACACTCTGGAAAAGATAACAGATGTGTTCATGGAGAAAGCAGGGTTCCCACCTATGAAATAATTGAGGTCACATGTATGTATATGTATTTGCCACACAGCTACCTGACGTGTAATGCACATACTGTTGTCATTGTGATATGTCATACAGTAGTAAAAGCAAAACCCACAACACATTGACCAACAGTGTCACACACGTGGAGCACACACACACAGTCACAAAGTGCAGGATTCAAACCCCTATCTAACTAACAGTATACATGGCTTTGATGCATGTGTTTTCTTGTTCGGTGATTGGCCTCCCCCTGGAATGCAATGCATACATGGACACAACATTGCTGTGGAAGTATTCAAAACTCTGTAATGTACTGTGCACCATCACTGACAGGTCTACATACCATGGCTGGATGTGTATCTGTGTGTCACATAGATATCCAATTCTGATTAGAGCCTCTGTGTCTTTAGCAAATAATTGTGGACACAGTTTTAGCTCATGCATGATGTGTATGCACAGAAGATCAGTAATGCATGTATAACTGATGGAATACCATTGGTCCACATACCCAATGTACAGTAGTTATGGTGAGTGTAGATCATATTGTGGACATGCCATTGTCATCCATGACATGGCATGCTAAAACACAAGTGCAAATTTAAACATCACACATATCCAGTGTGTGTCATATGACCTAGCCACTCAATAGCATCACAAGACATATATGTGTCAGTTGTGCAAATGGTGATTGGTATGCATATTGTTTAGAGGTGTATATGTTTGCACACACACAACATTGAGGTGTATAGCAATGAAAGCTATGTGTAGTACTGTGGTTACAATAACTGGATGGGGTGTAGTACCATAAGCCATCATCATGAAGCATCATGTGGTCACTCAAGGCTACAAATGTGTCCCAAACCAGCACCTATCATGCTGTAACAGAACTGCACTACCATGGCTACATTCACCATTTCACAACCAGTTGTTACATGGGTTTGTAAGGAGGCCAATAAGGAGCATTCCCTAACATGAATGTGTTGTGTGTTGCAGAGTGTTTCATTGTCTCATGATAGGCCTCTACCCCTCAGGTACATTATGTGTGCTGTGTGGATGACATTTGGGATACTGGAGTGTGACTTTACAGAGGGTTTGTGAATCCTTCATGTGTAGCATATTAACATGTTCTGTGTGTGACATACTTGTGTATGTTATGTGCATGTTGTATATCGACTCTGCCTACTCAATGGTCACTACAGTGTAGCCACATTTGTTTGAGATGGTCTGTGTATTGCATGTATTTGAGGCAGCTAATCACATTAGTGAGATGTGCGTGGTCTCACAGCAAACATGCACAGCATGCATTATGGGTAGGTGTGTTACATGTGTACATGGCCTACACCTTAACTATGACATGCACTTTTTATTTGCAATAATAAATGTAGAACACACTCACTAGCATCTGTCTGCTGCCTTGCTGTCACACCAGAGGGACCTACATAGATATGAGACAGTTAGTCAGTGGCGACAACTGTGGCATTGCTACTGTGGGTTTACAATCTTACAGTAGAACAACAGTTTACATTCACAGGCCTACAGATTATGTTCCAAATGATCAGTATTGCACAACAACAGGCTCCACATCTTCTAACTACACAGTACACAGCTCACATACGCATGATCTACCAATAGAGGTAACAGTAATCTACAGATATGCCTTGTTACCTGCATGCTCCATGTGTTTTTGCTGGGTGGCTCCAACCTCCATCATGGTAAATGTCTGCTGCTGTTGTTGTTGGGCAGGTACCACCAGGCTCAGGAGCAGCTCCTCCACTCTGGTGAGGGGGGGGGTGGATGTTAACCCCACCACCTGTTGCAAGCTGTTGTCTCCGTACATCAGAAGCATGCTGACGGACATGTCTAAGTAGATCACTGCAGTGGTGGCGTATCTGCTCATATGTCCGGTTATGCAGGCATATCTCATTTATCCTCCGGACAACATCTTGCCACATTGCAGTACGCTCCTGCTGGTCTTGGCTGGTTCTGAAGAATAGTAGGCTGTAGTGCTGAATCATACAGCTGGTAAGAATCTCATCTTCAACACTACTGTAGCTAGGATTTCTACGGTGTGCCATGATCCCTGGAAGACATAAAGAAAAAATATGTCTGAGCAAGTCATATGGCACATTTAACATTATACAGTACAGATATCACTGAACTGCCATATATAGCAACCTATTAGCTGACTGAGATTAAACTCTTTCACTACCACTTATCAGTGCTCACCCCACAACTGCTTGAAATTGCCTGGCATGCTCTATATAATAAACCATGTTCTGCACAGCAACAAAATAAAATCACTATATAAGACTATACAAGAGTACCTGGCACACTGTATGCAACACAATGCACCACCTAGCCACAGAAGATATAGATCAAGCCAATGCATAAAGAAATAGGTCATCCACCGCAATGTTTGTAAGGTCCAGTTACAGTATTACCATTATACCACACAACTTGTTGATGGCAAACTCTTGGCCAAAATATATGCACAATTGTGAATATAGGTGGCATACTGCTGTAGTAAACTATAAATGTTGCTAGATACGCAGTTATATGTTGTAACACACATATGACAGAGGATATGTTACAGGCATACCCACACACACATCAGACATAATTACAAGACACAAAGGTATGGCAACCCAGATAAGCTTTATGTGTGTACCATACAGTACTGTGTGTCAGTAGTTACAAAACCTTAAGCTTGAGGAATGTAATCTGTGATGACTACAGGGACCAGACAAAACAGTGGTTCCAAGCAATGTGGACATACACCATACTTTGCTGTTTAGGCCTAGAGCTTCAAGTAGTACTACAGTACATACAGGATTTGGATTCAACATCAGTACCAATCAATAAGCATACATGTAGAGCTTTAGCCTCCAATGACACACCCCAGTTAACACCAAGGGACTACATCAGACTGTATGCCATAGTGTTTTATCTGCCTAGCAACAGCATACACAGTTTTTGCTGGGATCAAAGCATGGACCCATAATACTATGACAGAAACAGTTTCCCACTAAGCTATCCCACAAATACACATCTTTGACATATTCACCAACACATTGACCATCACACTCAGTCAACTTTACATAGCATAGAATCTATTGCAACAAGTAGATGTGGGTGTGTATGAGTATATATGACTCTGTGTGTGTGTGTGTGTGTGTGTGTGTGTGTGTGTGTGTGTGTGTGTGTGTGTGTGTGTGTGTGTATATATATATATATATATATATATATATATATATATATATATATATACATATACACAACCATTGGTGTACATATACATATACATATAGGCACATATACAGTCCACCTTTCATGGTAAGAATATCAATTATACAAAGGATGTGAGGTATACAGTAATGTAATAATATCGCACAGTCTTGTGAGAAATGCATTGAAAGTGTTCACAGCCCAGGTAGCTTTAGCAGGCCTCACTGGCTGCAACATTGTAAACTGAACAAAACACCCACAGTGTTTAACCACCACATGTCATATACCAGCACTGTTTGCTATCTTGTTTGTCACACACTAAAACCTACATACAAATATGCACATAACAACCTTCACCAGCATATATATGTCCACCCTTCAGAAACAGTTGCAATATGTCCCTTGCTCTATGCACATATACAGATGTTAATATTTATGACACATATATATCTCTCCATATGTGTGTGCCATACACACACAAGGTTCACACTGTTGTAAGTCCCTGGACCTCACAGCTGAACTGTTGGGCCTTGCTGCAACATGAACAGGTGTCACATGTGAACACACAGTAACATTAGAGGGGGTATATATAGCTCCAAATGCTAGATTAGCATACTAGCCTGGTACAGCAGTTGCCAATGCTAAGCTACACTTTAATATGACTATTATGCATTTGTTACTCTGTCACACTCATGTTTATATAAATGTTTGTGCTAATCCCCCAAACAGCCATTGGCCATACTACTGTACAGAACACAGATAACATGGATCATATGTTTGACATTTAATGCTAAGCTACACATTTCACAGTTATGTCCCACAACCCACAGGTACACACTGAATTGTCCATGGCAGTAGTTAAGCAGATATCTGTGCATAGATACGTATTGCTGCCACATATGAATGGTTCACATTATGTAGAGTACTCTTCAAAAACATCTACTACATGCCAGTAAATACATATCTGTTACATACCTTTCCTTTGTATGAGTTGGTATTATTTCTTTTTCTTTTTCCTTTTGCTTTTCGCTGTCTCTCTCTCTCTCTCTCTCTCTGTCTCTCTCTCTCTGTCAATCTCTGCAATAGAGTGATTGAGTTTGTTGACAGCAATTACAGCCTGCTTTTATAGGTATTTGCACATGTGCATGTGATGGCCTCTGCACCAATTGGTGGCCAACATTTGCTAATTGCATGCAGCCTGCTGTGTGGTAATTGCAGTAATCACTGTCATAGCAACCCAATGCTATAAATTGCTAACTCAGGTAGGCATGGCCCTTTCCAAGATGGGGATCATGCTTGTTTGCTGTGGACATCATTGTTTAAAGCAGAAGGTTGGTATAGTTCTTATATCTGAAGCCAGGGGTGTAGCCAGTGATTTAAATGCTGTACTCAGATCTGAATGTTGCTGCTTCCACTACACACTTGTCAGTGTAGAATTGTACTCACCCCTCAAAATGCTAACCCAAGATACATGGGAGTATGTACTTTCTTTTCTAATTGTACAATTAACTGCCATACAAAACTAGTTATTGAGATGTATTCCTTTGACACATGAATTGTTTGTGAACTGCTATACTGTGAATATTAATTTACTCACTTCTGAACAGTTTGTGCTTTTTTAGTGTTGATATTAGCACAGGCTGCTCAAGAAAACTGGGCAAATTTCAGTACTGAGTATGCCTACCTACATCCTTGGTAGACCCTGAACACACAGGTATATTCTACATTTAGGTAGGGGTGCAGAAGTACAGAGAGCATTATGTATTATTATGTGAATTTTATCTTGCTGGACATAAAGTGTTGCTGTGTACCTGTTAGTTTATCAAGGCAAGTAGTCTGTCTGCGTAGCTCCCAACTGTGGACCTATCCACATGGTAGCCAGAGGTTAGCCTGTTATTCTTTGTCTGTGCACCACACAGGTCTTTTCAGCACTGGAACAATGGCATTGTTACAGTTGGTTGCTACCAGTACATGGCTACATCCTTTGTATTTCAGTGTTGTACTCCTACATAAGGGTATGCTTCTGGAACTCCTTCCAAAGCTATTTGCACAGTGTGTAACAGCAGAAAAGCTGATATGCCTGTGTGTTTCTGCCTCTGCCAGGCCACTCAAACACTCAGGTACATATTTGAACAGACTCAGGGAAAAGTAGGTAAATGTGAGGTACACCTTTAAAATATTAGTGCCATTAAGTTGAGACTTTGAGAGAACCAGAGCATATGGATTAATACACCTTTTCTGAAGTACAAGCAGTGTCTAACTCTTACTTATTGTCATTATTCATTAAGTGTAATTCACCACCTTTTTGGCCAACGTCAGTACCTTTCAGAGAGATTCAGAGGGACACAGCTAAAATTTGTTTCAAAATTAGGAACATCCCTGAAAATTAGGCACAGTTGGGAGGTATGGCCTCTGCCCTAATCAGATATGCCAGTGTTTGTCCTGCTATGATACTGTGTGGGGGTTGTAAAATGCTGCTGTAACATTATTTCCTGCTAGAATGGCTGCTTCTCTTATCACAGTCATGTAATGCAATTCCACAACAACTGCTGGTAAAGATCCACAGAACAAGTTGTGTGTTATGGCATTCCTATTTTTCCTTTATATTCACTCACTCTGATGCATGATATATTTATTTCAGCACCAACTTGTCATATATCTACCATGGCTTAGTGGTACTTCATGCAGTGTAGTGTGTACAAGGTCCTGGGTTCGAGACTGACAGAGGTGTTTTATTTTGCTGCTGAGCAGAACAAGGGACCACACATACAGAGTGACTAAGGCACTTTTAAGCAGTTGTAAGTGGGTTTGCGTGGGTTTGCGCGATGCTTATCAATGCTTAGCTAAGCACACACAAATGCACACTCGCGCAAACCTGCTAACTACTGCTTAAAAGTGCTTACTCCCACTCACCCCTGCGCTCATTTCTTTGAAAGAAAAGAAAATGGGGAGATAGGAAAGTGGTGAAAAAGAGGAACAAAGAGGGAAAGACAGTAGGGAAAATAGCTCAGGATGTGCAGGACAGGTGAAGGGAAGGTCCATAGCTGCCCATTTCTTTAACAGCAACAACTGTGCATATGCAATAAATTTGGAGGGAAATATGAAACCTTCCACCCCTGAGAGAGGGGTGAGGGCAACAAAGTATGTTGTACTGCCAATTAAATTACATTTTATGTGTCCAGCAGACATGTGTGCAAAGTGGGCAGCTATGTATGGGGCGTAATTTTTTTTTTTGGGAACATATTGCCCTTTTTTTTCAGGTGAGAGTGGAATGTGGGGTAGGGGAAGTAGGTATATTTGGGGAGGTAGGTTGTTGAGGTAAACAGACAAGACAAACAAGACACATATGGGGCGGAATTTGACACATGTGGTGGGTGAACACCATTGACGTGGAAGGATGTTTGGAAATCGCAAGCCCATGAGCCCACAGATGGCAACAGTGGAACTGAGATCCCCACCCATGGGCAGTCACCACTGTACCTTCACAGCCCAGAGGATGGCTGTGCTGGGGGCTGCAAAGGAGGGGCAGGCTCACCCGTGAGTTATGCCACTCATGCCTCAAGCTGGCATAGAGGATCAGCGACAGAATGCTCGATCTCTCTACGCACCACAACCCGGACCGTTCTGAGGGTGATAGGTGGCCATTCTCCACCCACGCTTGCACGGGGGGGACGAGCCCCACCCCCTGCAGCACTTCCACCCAAAGGTGACACAGGGCCAATGGAGGAGGAGGTCCCAGGCTGGGCACCGGACCTGCTGGTGCCAGGTGCCATCGCCAGCTGAGGTGGGACAGGTGGGTCTGCTGGGACCAGCCTTCCCATACATTCTATGTTTTGGAGGATTTAATGAAAATATGGGTTAGTAACAGTCAACAGCATTCCCAATTAGTTATAACAGCATGCAGAAGTATTCCCATTAACCCAACACACCAGAGTTTCAACAGTTGAACAGCAAGCATAACACATGCATATATAGAACAACAGTGGACATTACAACAGCATGCAGGCTTAATTGATGGCAACAGGCCACCAATATTGTGGTATTTGAACAGGGCACACGCATCAAAATAAATGCAGATATTTATAAGCCAATAGGATATATGTCCCAACAAATGTTTTGATATTAGACATACCCATTGAGGTGTGGAATTGCATTTTTTATGCACATACAGTAGGGTGAAAAAAGATAGCTCCATTAACAACTTATATATCCTTCTAGTTTACACTACATTCCTATTAACTGCAGTTATATGTCCCCTGCATGTATTATTACACTACCAAATTGTCCTTAAATTGTGAAATGGGTTTTGCTAGATCTTTATATACATGAGCTGCATCTGACATACAAACTGTCCGGGATGCAGATGTTACTGCTACATATTTTGTGAGTTGCTCAGACACACTACTGCTGAGATGGTACACTGACAGCTCTACTTTCCTATAATTATCTAGATATGTTCAGGTGAAATTATCAGTTATATGTTAACAGCTCCCTACATTTCTGGCAGCACATTGACATTTCTGGGGAACACAATACCAAGCTACTCATGTGCCAGATTAACCTGTACATGCTAGGCATGAACCAACAGTTGAGGACTGTAAATATGCTTAAAAGCTACTGGCACTCCCTTCATCCACTTTATATGGGCCTACCCAAGTGTGGGTTAACAGCGCTTAATACAACAGTACTATTTCTATAACGCAAGAGTAAAGCAACATATCAAAGAAAATGACACAGACACACTCCAAGAATTATACCTTTATTAAAGACTTAAAACAATTTTCTAGAGGCTCTCTCATTTATTTTATATAACAGTACATGCAGAATAATTATTAAAGAATTATTATACCTTTTTTCAGGCTCTCTCATTTATTTCATATAACAGTACATGCAGAATAATTACTAACCTGCCTGGTGGAGCAGCCTTAGCAGCCTATTTGCATAGTCTTGCTGGTTCACAGCACGGACACCTGCAGCTGTGAAGTAAATGAAGTGATAATGAGACATACCTATCCATAGTATAGACTAGAATAGCAATTCTTACATACTTAATTCCATGGCTACTTACTCTGTAGTGGGGCATTTTCCATCCCACGGGCCTCCTGGATCCACTGGTCCAGTTGAGCCTCCTTGCGTCTCTTCAGGTCTGAGTAGTGGTGTCCGACCTGCTCACCAGTCTGAGGGACGCCTGTGGCACTGGTGAGTTCATGAGCTAGATGGTTCCAGGCTTCTGCTTTGTATTGGGTGCCCTGGTACTGGCCCCACAGGAGTCTATCCTCATGATTATGGACAAGGAGCCAAACCATTATTTTTGACTTCTCAATGCCCCAACTTTGTGCTTGAAATCAAGAGCCCTCTCCTGCACCGGCCATGCTGCTTGCAGATGGGAGCTACAACCAGTTATTGCAAGTATTCCCACCTATGGAGCTTAAATATGCCTCATTTACCGCACTTATTTGTGATTGGCCAGTTTTGAAAAAACACAGCTGAAGGCACACCTGCTTAGCAATGGGTAAACTTCCATTGATATGTATGTGTGTGTTGAAAGTGCATGGCTATGAAATGCTGTCATGGCTTAGTGGTTCAGTACTGTGATTATGGTGCACAGTATCCCGGGTTCGAGCCCTGTCATTGCTTTTTATTTTACTGCTGGCCAGACCGGCTGGGAGGTGTGGCTGTGTTTAGCTGACTTTGCTCAACTTTGCCTGATGTTGCTCTACGTTGCTCAACATTGCCCATCATCGCGTTGGTTAGCACGGAGCTCAACTCTGTGCAAACATGTTCTGTTGCTAGTTGGCGTGATGCGCAGCTACGCGCAAAGCCATTGCACTAGTTAACGCAGTGCTCAGCTATGAGCAATTACATTTAAATATGCTTAATACTGGTAAACTTTGCTTAGCAGTGCTTCACATTGCTTAAGATATGTTACTTATGCATCCATCAGTATGCATAACCATTTCACCTTCTTAGATATATATATATATATATATATATATATATATATATATATATATATATAATTTGTTCACTACTACATAGGCCATTTCAATGCTTTTTAGAAAAATTTAAATGATAAATGTCAGGAATAATTTTTATATACAGATTTCCAACAGAAAATAGAAGGGGGAGTGGTGGGACTCGAACAGGGAATGCCTCCTCTACCGCTACGCTATTGCTATTTTGCCTAATTTGTATATAAGTTTCTTATTATCCTCTTTGGTGTCTAAACTGCTAACTGTAGCTAAGCAATGGGTAAATCCACACAAACAGACGCAAATACAGGCAGCTATATCGGAAATAATAAAAAAAAAATTTTTACATTTTATAATTGTACAGGGGTTTAGAATGTGGGGGAGTGTAGTGTTGAGTATGTACACATTTGAGCAGACCCGTTCATGTAAGTAGACATTTCCCGAGTGTCAGACTTGCAGGGGTGTGGATTTTTGGACTGCTCGGCAGTCCGACACGCCCCCTGCACTTGTGCACGCTCCATGTTAGCCTTAGAGTTGAGGCAACGCGCACTCATTAATATGCATGGTGCACGCTGCCGTCTTACTCTTAGGCTGGATCTTCAGTGTAAGACTGGAACGGTTGTCATACCCAACTGATATCCATAAACATTAGTGTATCTACAATATATCCCAACTGTGTTAGCTGAAACACCTGATATCCTTAAAGGGCAATTTGCATATATCTCATGTTGCTTCTGATACAAGAGTTTTTTAACCAATTGGTTTTCCTGTGTGACCTTTTTACTTATGAGCACACAGGGAACACACTTAGCCCGGCATCTGGGTTTCTCTCTCTATCTGTCGCCAGGTCCCTAGTAAGGCTCCCCACTGGAACAGATGTAGAGTTAAGTCCTCAGCCGAGTGTCCAAGCCAAATCCTCCACCACTCTCTCTGTGAAACTAGTGCTTTGTGTCCCTGCTCCAAGTAGCTGGCACACACACTCTTTAAGATTTTATTTACACACACACACACACACACACACACACACACACACACACACACACACACACACACACACACCTGGGAAAAGCTATGCCCCCTTCTGTCCAGTATATAAGGTAATTACTGTGACCAAATACTCCCAAGCCAGTTACTCTAAGGCTCTTACAAGGGTACTCAATTATAATGAGTGAAATTAATATTAATATAAATGGTAGTTTGACCCATGCTGCAAGGCTTTCAAGAGTGGCCACAGAGTAGGTGATTCTTCTATGTCAGATTTTCAAAACAGAGTGCCATGAGACTTAAGACGCACCTAGTATTAAACATTATTTTAGTGATGGATTCCAGAGACTAAATATCACTTTACAATAAACACCAGAGTTTCAACCACAGGAAATGTTAAAATAGCACATGTTCACACAGTTATAGAAAAACAATACTTAGCTAATCTCATTATATTTTCCTGACTGATCTCAAGAGTTACTATTCACACACACACACACACATGAAGTAGGTGATTCACACATTTTCAAAACAGAGTGCCATGAGACTTAAGACGCACCTAGTATTAAACATTATTTTAGTGACACACACACAAACACACACACACACACACACACACACACACACACACACACACACACACACACACATACACACACACACACACACACACACACACACACACACACACACACACACATGCTTACTAAGATCTGATACAGCTCCTGGAAGTCATAAAGCCATAAAACACTTCCACTCTTCTTACAGGAGCTAATAAACCATACTTCTTACAGACATTGTGTCTCTGGCTTCATTCAAAACTGTGAGATAACATCTGTATGGCCTAGGGTCAGTAATTTAATTTCTTAATATTTTAAAATTTGAGATGAACCTCTTTTCTTCCTGTATCCTATATTAAAATATATACATTTAAACAATTACAATAATACATGAAAAATTTTGTCTTAAGGAATTAACTTCTACCGACAAATATAGGGTAATGAAACCCGATAAAGGGGGTGGGGTTGTTATTATGAGCAAAACAGACTATTTGAACAAAATGATAATAATGTTGAGTGACAATACGACGTATGAAAAAGTGTCAAAACATGAAATGGAAAGGGCATATGCTAAGGTGGATTGGTATCTATATGAATTTTTGATGGATGGAGTCATCATCAAGGATGAATATAATTTTTTATTAGTGGAACATCCAATGACGCCATCCATTTTTGGTATCCCCAAAATCCATAACGACATACACAATCCACCCTTTAGGCCCATAGTCTCTGCCAGGGGTTCAAAGACTGAAGCCATTGCTGCTTATATAGATTTGCATTGTAAGGGAACTTTAAAACATCTGCCTCATATATTAAAAGATTCCTGGCATTGTCTAGAAAAAGCTAGAGAACATTTTGTTGATATTGAAGACGATATGACAATGGTAACTATTGATGTTGTCAACCTATTCACAGTGATTCCTCATGACTTAGGTCTTGAAATGTTTGAGACAAGTTTGCTGAAATTTAGTGAGTCTAATAAGGCTAAATGCAAATTGTTACATGAACTGATGGCTATTGTACTTGAAAACAATTTTATGTTTATTAATGGTGAATATTATAAACAAAGTACAGGTGTGGCCATGGGGGCTAGATGCCCATTTATGCCAATTTGGTGTTAGCCTTATGGGAAACACAAAGTGTTTTTACTTCTAGTTTCTGGCCTAACATTGCCCTTTACTTAAGGTACCTGGACGACATTCTTATTTTTTGGAAGGGCAACAGAGAAATGCTTATTGAGTTTGAAAATTTTCTAAAAATGACATCTAGTTTTTTGAATTTCACTTTTAAGATATTTGACAACAATTGTGAGTATTTAGATATTTTATTCTATAAAACATGGGCAAGTTAGAATCAAGTATTTTTAGAAAAAAACTCATTCCAATTCTTTTTTACATTTTGATAGTTGCCATCCCTATTACCAGAAAAAGAATTTAGTAAAGGGACAGATGGTCAGATTTTCTAGAATTATTAGTGAAGACATTAATTTTTGCAATGAGATTAAAATATTATCAGATATGTTTCTGGATAGAGGTTATCCATTAGAATTAATTGTTAAAGTTAGTGAAGAGATTTATATTAAAAGACATCAAATATACAAACCTATATTAAAGTACGGTTTTGACAACAGTATATCTAGGACTAATAACACTACTTGAAATGACACCTTTATTATACCATTTAATGATATATCACCCAGGATAGTTAAAATAGTACATGAGACCTGGATAAGTATTCTCCAGAACAACGGTGACCTTATTGATAATTTAGGGACTGGGCCCAAGGTCACTTATAGTAGGGGGATGAATCTTAAAGAACATTTTGAGGCAGTTAATAATAAGAATATGTTCAACACATCTTCGATGAGCAAATGTGGGGCATGCCATACTTGTAAATTTATTAATGATGGACCATATGATGCGGTACAAAATTTTGGCAAAACAATTAGATGCCCAGGTCATTGTAATTGCAACACAAAAATGGTGGTGTACCTAGCTATATGTTCATCATGCCCAGCCTTCTATGTTGGCAAAACGATAAGGAAACTTCGAGAAAGGATAGTGGAACATGTTAGAGACATTAAAAAACAGAAAAATACTAGTTCTCTTTATATGCATAGTCTAAGATGCCAGAATTTTAAGAGATTTTTATTCTTTGTTATTGACAGAATTGTATACTACAATAATAACAAAGGTGGTGATGACAACACCTTACTTGAGGCTAAAGAATGTTTATGGCAATTACGGATAAATGCAAGTTCTAGCCCTGGTATTAACGAACATATTTCTATATCAAGTATACTAAAGTACAAGTCTCAATCTATTTGATCTTGTATGTATTAGGTTAACATCTGATAATTTAATGTTTCAAATATTTTGTATAACAATATGAATTTTAATGTTGGGAAATTTTTTAATGAATGATTTTATGCTGGATTGTATAACAATTGTTTATATTTAATAATTATTTAGATTTATACTATTATCTAGATATTGAAACAAAAATTCGAGCACAAGAAGAAAACAAAGCCAGCTGGAGCCTGAACGCAGGTTTATTATATAACAAACAGACAGCGTTTTCGCTACACAAAAAAGGTAGCTTCCTCAGAGGTTGAAAGTGCGCGAAAACAACACCCTTTTAACTCCGCTCTGAAATAAGTTAACCATTACATCACTTCCTACAGAGCAGGAGCTTAATACAAAGGTGTAAATTAAAAATACAAAGTTTACTAAATCATATACCATAAGATTAACAAGTAAAAGGTTTTTATATATAAAACATTTTAAACAGTTGTTTAAAAATTGTTAACGAAATATGTTAAATAACTTTTAAAAAGAACACTTCTTGTGTGCGCTAAGCACACTAACATGATGCTTATTATTAAACATTTACACCAAATCAACTTATAAGCCATCAAATACTTCGTAAGAACGAAAACAAAAAGTGGTTCAGTGTACATGTATATAAAATGTATACGCAAGCATAACATGTGTACTTCAAAATATAATTAAAATGAAAATTCCCTTTTGTATACTTATTTAAATGTATATTTTTATGTACATCATTTCAGTATATGTTTTTATTATTATATACATCGTTGCACTCAAACCAAATTGACCAACCATTTAAAATTGCAGCTCTTGCAAAAAGGGCATGAACAAAATATTACAAAAAACAGTATACTGGGTAATTATTACAATCCAAAAAGACTAAAAATATTCTAAACATTATTAAAAAACCTAGATACTGTAATTACCAAACTACCATACAAAAAGCAGCGAAAGCCAAAGGCTTTTAGGAAATAAAACCTATTAACCAACATGCTAGTCCCTCAAACAACTCATATATAAGAATGATTTTATGCTGGATTGTATAACAATTGTTTATATTTAATAATTATTTAGATTTATACTATTATATAGATATTTATATATGTATTTTTACTTTTATTTATTGGTATTACATATACATAGTTTTTGACAAGAAGGTTTTATTACATTTACAAATTAACAAGTTTGCACAAGTCCTGGCTGTTTATGTTCATTTTTGCTGATTGTACCTTTAAGAATTTTTAGCTGCGTAGGTAATAATTTGTTTAATTGTTTAATTGTTCAATTATCTAATTTACATAAGGATTTAAAAAGAGGTTCAACACAAGGATTGTCAGTACTCTGAAGATGCCCTGATGTGTGTGGGTGAAAGCGCTTAGTACAATTTTGGTTAAATAAATAAATAAATCGGTGGTCTGCAGTTGTTCCTGGTTCGCCTTTTTTGTTTTACTAGTTCTGGAAGTTTGTTTTTATATTTATTTTCTGTCCAGTAGGAAACACTATAGATACATTTTTAACACAAGCAACTTTACAAATCCATTTTCAAGACAAGCATCTGTACAAATCAGTTTGATATACTAATGATATATAATGTTTTACAAAATTTCAGCTAGCTGTGCTGGCATATGTTACACATCCACTGCCCTACTCCTCCTGGCATACTTGGCAATATATCACATCATCACAAGGAAAACTGTGTGAAGAAGATGTTTTCAAATATATAAAAGAAGTTGAAATAAAATAAATATGGATATTATAAGAAGAGAAGTAAAGACTGTGTTAAAAGAATCTAAAGTTACTATAGGTCATACGGCTTATATGGCATAAAAGAATAACTGAAATTATATATAATGGTAAATGGATTTTAGCAACAATATTAAGTAAAATCAGATGGTAGTTATGGAAAAAAGGAGTAGGGTCTAATAGGGATGAAAATCTAGTGTGATTGTAAAGTAAATTATGAATATATGTAAATATATTTGTATCTCAATACATTTGTAAATATTTGTAACTATGTTAATATGCTCTAAATTAGAGTTCTTTTTTTGTATATAAATAAAAGACCCCGACTATTTTCGATAGGTGCTTTGGGAGCTTTTACATCCACCTGAACTGTCACCAAATCAGATAGATGGGAGCCTCAGTTTATTGTCTCATCCAAAGGATGCACACTCAAGAGTGCAGCATCCCCACTGTACATAGATAATGGTCATAATGACATCCAGAATATATGATCGAATAGTAGAGGGCAGGGATAAATGGAAATGCTAAATGCATTGCTCCGAGTTTAAGTGCAGAAATAAGCAGTGGAATTAGTGATGTGGCTTGGGTGTGACTTGAGTATTCAGTTTTCAATTAAAACTGAATAAGGAATCACTGGAAGAGTGAGAACCATGTGACTGGGATGTTAGTGTGAACTGGGAAAAAAGATAATTTGTGAGGGTTGGATAGCTATCTTATCACTGATAATTATACAAGTCTCTGAAGGAAGTAAAGATCAATAAAAAAATGTTAATGGCAACTCAGTGGAAAGACTTTTATTGGAAAGAAAAACAGAAAAAAATATGTGTGTAAAAAATGTGTTTTTTATGTAAGAAATGTGACTGCAAGATAAAGCCTGCAGAAGTTTTAAAGCTAATACAGAAGAATGTTGAAGTACTCTGAATCATGTGAAATAAAGGGTAGCAAAAAAGAAATTGTGAGATGTCAGCACATTTTCTCTACAATAAAAATATGGAATAGTGGAAATATTTAAGTAAGGCAAAGAAATTAAACAGAGACATACTCCATTTAGATATTATCATATGCATGTTTGTTTGTTTGTTTTAGTAATATATTATTGTGCAGTGGATAGTTAACTGGTTGTTTGACAGAATCCGTGTGGTTAGAGTTGCAGGTGCCACTTCTGAAAGCAAAACAGTTCACAGTAGTTCATAGGTTCGCAGGTGTTTTCTAGGCTAATAACCACAAGGCCGTTTTTAAGCCTAGCCATGCATCCCAAATCTCTTATCTACTGGTACACTTGATAAATGTGAGCAGAGGCTTGGGAGGTGAAACATTTACAAGGAGGATCCTGGGAGATGAACCATTTACAGGCTACCTGTGTTCATTAGACACACAGGTGCCAAACCAGGGATGGATTTCTTGTTACCCATCCAATTGTCCAAGTTACACTTGAATTGGGTTAGTTAGGAACTCTGCTTCACATGGATGAGAGCCTGTTCCAGAGAAGGGATAGTCTGTGGGATACATATCTGTGTCTCTAACAAGTCCTAATTATATCACAAGCAATGTTTAAAACTTTAGAAAGGGTAATTTTGGTGTTGTTTGTTTTTTGCAGCTATGCAGGAGATCCATCAGAGTGCGGTCTAACAATGCCTTGTATGCCAAATATAGATCTCCCCTCAATAACCTGTATATTATCTCTGAATGTTTGAGACAAATCTAGCACTACACACATGCTGTTTTCCTAAGAGGGCTAACCTGCTATAAAAATATGGCTGGAAAAGATTGAGATACCAGTCTAACTACCTATTTAACATACAGTAAAAAACAATAAATAAGGTTTAAGTTATGCGTTAAAAAAGGCTAGTTAGTGGAAAGTGGGATTAAACTTGTCAGAAGTCTTAGCTTACCTGTCTTTTTATTATCTGGTGAGAATGAGTGAGTTATTAAAATAAAGTTTTAAAAATTCACCCTGTATCTAGAAATAGAACTGAAATATTCTTGGTGGAGGATTCACACAGTGATGCCTGAGGGATGGTCACATTAATAAGAACACAATCATTAATTGTGTATATTTTCCAGCTCCAGTTATTGCAAGATTGCCCTTGATAATAAAGTACAAGTCTGCCTTCCAAGTTAAAAAATTAGTATGAAAATTAAAAGGATACTTAGAAAGGTGGACAGTATATATTGCTTTTTGCCTACTCCAAAATAACATGAAATGAAACTGTTTCAGAATACTCTAGTGAGGAGTGCTGATATAAAATATGTATATGTTTAGCATAAATTTAAGGGATAACATAATAGGATAAAAGGAAATGAGATATGGTCAAGAGACCACTTTAAAAGCTTTTAACTCGTTTATATCATGCCAAGGAAGAAAAAATTCCAGACAAGAATAAAAGATACGACTGCTTGAGCTATGAGGTTCCTAAGAGCATAATTGAGCTGTATTGAAATATCTATGGCAATTTTACCATTTCAAAAAAGGATTGAATTACTGCAAATAATTTCAGACTTTTATACTTTAGTGGTTGACTTCTAAAGCTTTGTAATACTAATCTTATTGAATTTTAGGACACATGCAGCTTTTATGTTTTAGTTGTCACAATAGTGTTTTGTTATTAGAGTACATTTTATACTACCTAGTATAATTAGCAAAGAAATAGAAAGCATGTCAGATGACACCATTCAGTTATTGTCCTTTTTAATGTTTTATAGTATACATCAGTTACAGCTGATAAAGCTTTGTGTTAGAAAACCTTTGTGAACATGTTAATTGGAGAATTATATAGAATTTACTTTATCCCAGGTTTTTATTAGCTATTTTGCATTAACTGAGTCAAATATGTTACTCAGAAACATTTCTGAATGTGTGTGTGTGTGTGTGTGGGTGTGTGTTATGTATATGTGAGTGTTTTGCATGTGTGTGTGTGTGTGTGTGTGTGTGTGTGTGTGTGTGTGTGTGTGTGTGTGTGTGTGTGTGTGTGTGTGAACAAGAACGCAGTTCCTCATATGGTTCTCATAACTTGGGGAGAAGGATAAATCACCCTCCATAGCAACCTGGGTATTCACTGAAATTTTTAGTGAAATGACTGATGGCAGTATTACACCCAATTAAGAGATTAACATTCTGAGATATAATGTATATTCTGAAAAGTTGTGTTATACACATATATGTGTTAAATTATGGGACCACATTATTTATCTTTGTATAAATTTATTGCTGAGTTAATAAACCAAAGTCAAATAAGTAACTTAAGGAAGCATGTAAGAGTAAAGAAAAAGAATTACACCACATAAAACATAAGTAAGCACAGCAGGTGATAAATCAAAGGCCTAGACTAATCTAAAAAAGATAAATTTGGTAAAAAGTAGTAAGAAAGGGGGTACATGTACATGCACATGTGGAAAGAAGCTTTAGTCTTTCTCTGTTCTTGAGGGGTCATCAGTTACCTATATTAAAATAGTAATTTATTAAACTTTATATTTCATAATGTGGTAGACAGTGTAAGAACAGGTCTGGTTAAGTTTTACAGCTAACTGTGCTGTATATGGAGATTTTTGTATAATTGTTATAATTCTTTGTGTCAATCAGTTCCAACAAAGTTCAAAATGGGCACCCCTGAAGATACAAATGCCATAGAACTTAAAGCAATAAGGGATATGTTAAAATTACTTTAAAAATTGTCCAGAATATAGCCCCAGTGTTCAAAAAATCAAACCCATCAGATTAAGCCATGATGTACAGATGAATCAACTACACATTAATGGTGCAATAACTGGAAAACACAGCAGTGGTTCCTCCTGGCAAGTAACACAAAATGTGTAAGTGATCTGCAGGCTCAAACACTGACAAAAAAAATAAAGTACAGGATCTTGAAAATGTGTCTCTCTAATAATGTGGACAGCCAAATAAGAAAAAAAGGGGATCTGCTCAGTTCTATTAAAAAGAAACATTGTGTGTTTTGGGGGCTACAACAGTTTCTGGGTATAGAGCAGACATGCTGATCTATTGCAAGACACAGAACAACAGCTTTCCATATAATTTCATCCTAAGATGGTTAGACTACAGTTACAGGGACTCCACATTAAAGAAAGCCAGAGAAACTGTGAATAGCCTTAAAATAGTTGGCCTTATTAGGTGAAGACTGTGCTAGATTATAGACCAGCTCTACTACCAAATTAGAAAGTACTTGTACTGTTCTTGTAATAAGGCTGTTAGTTACAGGTTGCATTTCTTTAAATTTTCTCAGCCATGTTAGAAATATCACAGGACATGCAAACATTTGCATTGATAGCACCTATGGATGTGGCTCTCATCTTAAAGGATTGAGATGCTATATTTGGACACTATGTGAGAGACTGATACTTCAGTTGGCTAGGCTGCATATTTCACATTGGTTAAATTGTTTGCATGACACTTTGTCTTTTAATGAAATTATTTCATGTCTGCATAAACTAAAGCACTGCTGGCGATTCCTTTCTGGGTGAGGAAATTAAAACTATGTTTTCTTGTCTGTGAGTGATAAAGCTGCATTCTGTTTTACCTGCTCCATTTTGTTTTCTGTTTTAAGAAATCCACCTGGCTTTGTTTGTCCAGACACTCCTTTACTGTGTTTTTTTTTTCGTTAAGAGGATAGGGATTATTCATCTAGTGGCAGTAGGTGTTTACCTGGTTTATCTGAGCTGGGAATCACATGAAAGGGCTCTAGTTATCTTTTTGCACTTCTCTTATATACTGTGACTGTACTGTAGAAGTTTCAAAAAAATGTATAATCTGCTGTTGTTTTAAGTAGTTAATTGTACTGTATTACATTGTATCTCTTAGTTGTAGGGGCTGTTGTAAGTAGTTTGTGTGGTCCTATTACTTAGACTTCAAACCAACTAGTCTACATTAAGAAGATATTTTTCTGCTCCCTTGTGGCAGACGTGTGCTGATCTAACCTGTATGAGTTGGGGATTGCTGGTGGAAGACTTATTGTGTGCGTTCCCAATTGGTAGTTAGCTTAAAACTTGTTTCTCTTTGCTCGTATTTAAGCTTTGTGTTTGTGAGGTGCTGCTCTATGTGCAATGGCAGTTAGCAGTGCCCTTGTATAGATGCATAAGCCTAGAAGCTCAGTTTTTTCCTAAACAGCTGTCATTGAAATCCCTCAAAGCTTTGCACACTGAGCAGTATTGTCTTATTGATCAACCTTAGTCTATATAAAGTATAGGTTCCTCTTGTAGTCTTGGTACTACAAGCACAGATCTGCCAAATTAACCCATTCCCTTCCTTAATAAAACATACAGTCATGCATGGGCAGTTTCTTATCATCTCTTTAGTCAGCCTGATAGACTTGGGCATCCTGAGGCAATGTAGAACCCTTGTGGCAGAAGTGTGCTGATCTAACCTGTATCAGTTGGGGGATTGCTGGTGAAGGCTTATTGTGTGCTTTCCCAATTGGTAGTTAGCTTAAAACTTGTTTCTCTTTTCTCATATTTAAGCTTTGTGTTTGTGAGGTGCTGTTCTTTGTGCAATGGCAGTTAGCAGTGCCCTTGTATAGATGCATAAGCACAGAAGCTCAGTTTTTTTCCTAAACAGCTGTTAGTGAAACCCTTCCAAGCTTTGTACACTGAGCAATATTGTCTTATTGATCAACCTTAGTCTATATAAAGTATAGGTTCCTCTTGTAGTCTTGGTTTTACAAGCACAGTTCTGTCAAATTAACCCATTCCCTTCCTTAATAAAACATATAATCATGCATGGGAAGTTTCCTATCATCTCTTTGGTCAGCCTGATAGACATGGGCACCCTGAGGCAATGTAGCAATTGTCTCATGTATACTGACAACCACTTACTCCTGAAGCAAACAATTTATGTGAGAGATGTAGTTGCACTATGAAACTGGAGGCAAGACTCTCACATAAGGACAAACTGAATGCCAAACAGGTTGTCAGCACACACACACTTTCCACACTAAATAAGGACATGACACATAATCCCACATATGCGGAGGTACTCGCTAGTAACTTACCAAAAGATCAGAAGCCTCCCAGATGGAAACCACTTACACACATAATGCAAAAAAACAACCACATGTATGGTTACACACACACCAGTGTCTGAACAAATAAGCTCATAAGGCGTAACACCACAAACCCTAATGAATTGGTCATAGGTGACTCCATTGTGAGACAGACAGATATTCCCGTCACCAGGCTGGATAAGGAATGGATTACTGTTAGCTGCCTTTAGGTGCCAGGATTTGTCAAGTCATTTAAGCACTCAAGTCACTCAAAAACAAGTACTGGTGTGACTGTCATAGTTCATGTTGGGGGGGTGAATGACTTGAGATGTACCTCACTGGACTATATGAAGAAAGACATGACTGAGCTATCAGATTATGTGTCACAGGCACAAATAGATCCAGCCTTAAACAGCATTCTACCTTCTCCAAGGATGATACCACAACAAAAACAAAAAATGATTGACTTTATCAATTGGCTTAGCTTCAGGTGTCATTATAAGGGGATCCAATATCTGTCAGCCTGGGAAGACATGGTTGACAGGCCACACTGTTTTGCCAGAGATTTTCTGCATCTGTCCCCTCTAGGATTTTGCATACTGGCAAAGGCATTATCCACCCCTACTGTGCCTTTTTTAGGCAGTGTCAAAATTACCAACCTCCCAACATAAGAAATTACTCTCTAGATAAACTCATGATATTGCTGCTTAATGCTAAGAGTTTAAACAAGAAACTGCACTTCCAGGAAAACACTCCTCACTCTGGAAGATGTTGATGTGTGTGCAGTAACTAAGACATGGTTCAAAGGCATGGAAAGCACCCTGACCATGCAGGGCTACAATGCCTTCCATACATTCAGACCACAAGCTGAGCATGAAAGAACCAAAGGAGGAGGTGTATCCATCTTCATTAAGGATAAGTACATCTCAAGACTGGTCAAACAGTGTGACTCTCTTGAGCAACTCCATGTCCAATTAACTATAGGCAAAGCCCCCTACCAAATCATACTGCATACCTGGACTTACTGGAGTCACTTGCCATAATGCCCAACACCTTACTCATGAGTGATTTTAATTATTGTACCATCAACTGGGAAACATACATGACCACAAACATGCTGGCTCAAAGGTTCTTGGACTTTGTCAATGCAAATGCTCTGGCACAGCTAGTCAGGACACCCACAAGATGCTCAAATGTCCTGGACATAGTACTCACTAACATGGTACAGCATTGCACCCCCCTCCCCCATGCAATGTCCTCGCTGGTAAGTTTGGATCATAAATCAGTCTTGTTTGATGTAATTATAATACCAGATACCCCATCAAGCTCAAAAATGCTTAAATTTTTTTCTAAGACAAATTACCTGCTACTAAGTATGGTATAAGAAGTTTCAAAGCCCCCTCAAACACAGATAACATGGTATCCTATGCAGAAGTGTACACCAACAGCCTATATAACCACTTAAGCAGTTGCATAAAATTGGCTGTACCTGACCGGATTAAAACCAGGTCTTGCCAAAAAAAACAAGCCACCCTGGTGGAATCCTAGTATAAACAGGCTACACAACAAGAGAAGGAAAGTAATGTCCTAAAACAAGAGGGAACTGGCTCAGGAGAGGAAGAAATCCCTCTCTACCTTAAACCAACAAATTAGAGATCTTGTCAAGTCCTCCAAAGCTAATTACAAAGCAAAAAAAGCCTCCCTAGCTACGGATAATCACAAGGCATTCATTAACTACATCTGAAATCTAAAAGGAAATACCCAGCTATACGCTGAACTGGTTGCAGATGGCATCACCTGTATTCAACTGGAGGCAATAGCCAACCTGCTAACTGACAGTCTTGGAGCAAACTTCACCTCCTTTCCCCTTCAGTCATCCTCCAAAGTATACCTGCCACCATTCCTCAGCGTATTATATCAAGAGAGCAGGTCAGCTTGGCACTCTCCAAGGCCAAAAGCATAACATCAATGTGGCCAGACAACATCCCAGGTTGTCATTTAAAAAACTTAAAACATGACCTAGCAGACCCACTTGGGTTCTGTTTAACCACAGCCTGAGAACTGGCTATGTTCCAGCAGAATGGAAACAGCAACAGTAATCCCTTTGCACAAAGGGGGATCACGAACCTACCCTGGGAATTACAGGCCCATAAGCTTGACTAGCCTCATCTGCAAGGCCATGGAAAGAATCATTATAGACCTTATTAACAAGGACATAGGTAATCTCTAAACTCTGGACCTAACCCAGTTTAGCTTCATTAAAGGTAGATCATGCCTCTTAAACATGGTTGACTTCTTTGAGAAAGTCACCAAGGCCCTGGATGAGGGAAAAACAGTGCATACCACCTATCTTGACCTAGACAAGACATTTGACACAATCCCCCACTCAGGTATTATAGAGAAACTCTCCCAATTGGGAATTAACCCCTACATTACCAGATGGGTAGTCAACTGGCTCACCGACAGAACACATACCGTTAAAGTGGGTGACTTCACCTCTAGCAAAAGACCAGCCACCAATGGTGTACCACAGGGTTCTGTGCTGGGGCCCTTAGTGTTCAGAATTTAATTCTTAGAAGTCCAGGCAAACTTGAATGGCTTGTGGCTGACCAAGTTTGCTGATGATTGCAAACTGGGAGCAATAACTGAGTCACCCAGTGATGTTAATATACTGCATTCAGGGTTAATGCAGACAAATGATTGATGCTAAACCACAGACTAAAGCTAACTGCAAAAAAATGAATTATTATTCCATTTGGTAAAGTTGATATCCCTGCTAATTACATTGTAGACAGTACCACCCCTAAGTAAAGACCCCGTGGTACATGACTTGGATACTCAGGTTGATAGCAATCTGGACTTTGACCACCACATATCCACAGCAGTAAGGCAATCCTTCTATGTGGCAAATCTAATAGTTAAGGCATCACATCTAGATCTAAGGATGTTATAATTCCATTATACTCAGCCCTCCTCAGACCAGTAATTGAATACAATGCTCCCTTTTGCATGTACCTCTTCAGACACCTTGAACAATTGGAGAGTCCACAGATGTTTCTCACCAAGAAGTTACAGGGTATACAAAACAAGTCATGCGTGGAAAGATTGAAGGCCCTGTCACTGTATACTGCCTTTTACACATTGCTAAGGGGTGACCGGTGCCTGGCTTACAGGGCAGTCTCTGACCTGGCCCTGATGGAAATGCTATACATTCATAAATCAAACTGCAGGAGGGTCACTCACTCCAGGGATCTTAACATAGTCTCTGACATGAACAGGAAATGCTGGAGAGATTGATACATCTCCCAGAGACTGCCTCTCCTCTGGAACAAGCTTCCAATTCACATGAAACAGAGCCCCTCCCTGGCCCTCTTCTAATGCAACCTAGATCAATGGATAAGTGAGCACAAATTCACTCCTGGGGTCATGCCCATGTCCCTCCTGGACAGAGAAAGTCAGTATTAACTACCATAGACCCTTACCTCAGCAAACTTCATTCACCTAACCACTGACAATTGGGGCAACTGATAATAAATATGGCTAGCCTTGTAAGGGCTCTAGGTTCGTTAGCCTAGTAACCTCTTATGAACCTATGAACCTGTAAGGTCAAATACTACAATGTGCTCAGACAACAAAGGAAGAGACTGGTCTTGGTCTCTTGGTCTATCTGTCCATCAGTCTCTCAAAAAAATGTTAAAAGAGGGATAAACAGTGATACCTTTCAGTCCAGATCGACATACTATTGAGGTATAAAAAAGTTTTCAACTGTATTATAGGTATAAAATAGATGCAGAATTCTGTCAGCTCCTCAGAGTCAGGATGAAGACTCTATCAAAAGATTTATTTTAGTGCAACAGACATCACTTCTGAGAAGAGACATGGTTGTCTCAGTCTACTACCAGCTTAAGTCAAAGTGCATCTACCTAATCGACCGATTCAGTTTACATGTGTAATGTAAAGTGAAGACTCAAACTACTTAATTTTCTCCTAGTTTCTCCTGCTATAAGACTGTTTTGTACATGTCTTTAAGGTGTATTGGGCAAATACACTTGCATATTTATATTTTATTTTTTTACTCTCTTTCAGCTTTATTGAATGGAGGCCTCTGTTTCATTATGGAAATTATAACAATGCTGAAATATAGATTGTTAGTTCTATAATGTATAAGCCAATGAATGAATGGTATTTAATAGCTACATATGTGGTATATTGATCTTTTTGCAATAGCTCTTCTTTTTATGACATTTTGATACCTGTTTCTTTTCACAGCTTGGTTAACCCAGGAGCATCCAAGGGTTGATGAGCAACTTGATTTGATGAATGATTATTAAATTAATGCATTTGCTTGGCTTTGTAAACATTTTCACTAATTACTGAAGTCAGTTTTGTTATTATGTGTCTTTTTTCTAATTTTTACAGCTTTCTTAAAATATTGTGTGGTTTGCTTTTTTCAATAAAATAAATTGTATTAAAATAATGGGAATCCCTGCATGCAAAAGAGAGTAAAGCAAGGTCAAGTAAAGAGTAGCAAAGCAGAAAGATGACAAAATGGTCAGTGCACTTGATGATAGGGGTATGAAAGTGTGAAATGCAGCTAACAATGCCCTGGATACTGCAGCTAATTCTAGTTATTTCACGGAATGAAATGTGAAATAACTACAAGAAGTAAAGTTATACAAGCAACAGGCCAGACAACAGCTGACTGTGAATCGTTGACTAGGTTCATAGGTGTATACTAGGTTAATGACCACCAGGTATTTTATAAGGCTAGCTGTGCAGCTCAACATAACTATGCCCTCATGTACCTTCTATTAGGAGTGGTATGTCAATTTGGAGGTGGCTAATGCCTTTGTTGGGGTATGTTAGTTAGGTAATATTTTTTTATTGTCTGCCACTGTCCATCAGAGACATGGGTGCCAGTCTAGGGGATGAATTTATGATTTCCCATCCAGTGGTCAATGTTATGTTTGAATAGGGTCAGGATGAACTCTCCTTTACATCAGTGGAGAGCCTACTCCTTAGTGCAGGGATCCTTTGAGATGCATAATGGTCTCGCCAGCATGTTCTACTTATCTCACTGGCAAAGTTTAAATCCTTGCATCTCGTGTTTCTAGGGCTGTTTGCTTTGCAGATTTGCAAAAGATTCCTCAGAGCTGGATCTGAGCAAGCCTTATATACCAGGCATAGATCATCTCTCTTTAACCTGTAGAAGACTGAGGATACATATAAGATCTTAAGGTGATCTGTGTAGGACAGTGTTGTAATACTCTGGATTCTCCTGGTGAGAAATCTCTGTGGGAATTCCAACTATTGCAATTGTCTGGTCAGCTACATGTTGAAGAGGACACTGTACTCAATGATGGGTTTGATAAGGGTGGAGTAAGGTGGCACTATAACGTCCTTGGACCCGGATGCCATATCCTTACTTATAAGTTGGGCAACATAGAATGATTTTCTTACTATCTTGGTTGTTGGTCAAAGGCCAAATTACTGTCTACATATGTGCCCAGATCCATAACTATTGGGTCAACTCTTAGAGGTATTTCATTGATGGAGTAAATGTCTTGTATGGAAGTATTCCCAGTGGGTACTGTAATGCACTTCTTTGCATTGAGTTGTAAACTGTGGCTTTGGCAGCAGTCATTTGCCTGTGATAGGCTCTTGCAGGATATTAGTCTTGGGGGGGGTCTATGATAGCTCCTGATTTACAGTCATCTGCAAAAGTAGTGAGCCAGAGGCCATTGACATTAGCTTTGACATCCGAGAACTAGATGCCAATCAAGAGAGGACCCAGAATGGATCCCTGAGGTGGTCTGCTGGTGACCAGTCTTTTGGTAGAGGTAGTTTCACCAATCCTGACTTCTTGGGTCTTATCTCTGAGCCAGCTGGCAACCCAGTGTGTTACATAGAGATGTATGTCTAGTTCAGTGAATTTGTCAACAATACTTGAACTGGGGGAGGGGGTGGCACAGTGGTATAGCAGATAGTGTTGTCATCTCACATGAAGGAAGTTCTCTGGTTTGATTCTCGACTGGGGTGCCTTCTATGCAGAGTCTGTATGTCCTCCTGCATTCATGTGGGATTCCTCTGAGTGCTCTGGTTTCCTCCTGTATTCCAAAGACATGTAGTAGGTAGACTGGACACTCTAAATTGGCCCTAGGTGTGAGTGTGTGCCTGCAGATGTGAGTGGTGCACCCTCCGAGGAGGGGTGGGCCTTGGGTAGCAACCTGAGCCCATAAAACCCATAACTGTTACAGAAACAATGAGCACTGAAAGGTGCTCATTGCCCAATGTACCACATGGTGCATAAACGTGAAAGAGAGAGACAGACCTGAGTGGCGGATCATATTTAATGCCTTAGCCAGGTCAAGGTAGGCAGTATGCACTGTTTTTCCCTCATCCATTGCCTTGGTGACCCTCATACTTTCAACTGTCCAGATTTTTGCAGTGTCCATATTTTTGCCTCATATTTTTACTCTGCTCCTCATAAAATTTGTGATTTTCTGGATTTTTTTGGCAAATTATTGAGGACTGAATTCACTAAATAATAACAGCCATTTGAGTTTCAGACTTCATGTCCTTCAAAAAATGCATGGTATTACAAGACCTTTTATTATAGCAACTTTCTAAGTTTATAAGAGCAATATTTAAAACTTGTCCCCATTTTTGTAGCTATGCCCCCCATTATTTTGGCTTTGTCCAGATTTTTTTGTGCCAAAAGGTTGAGAGTTATGCCTTCTTGAAGAAGTCTATCAGGTTACGTAGGCAAGACCTTCCCTTGACAAATCCAAACTGGGATGGATCCAGTGTCTGTAGGTTTCTAATCACCTTGTTTATCATTTCCATGATAATTCATTCCATGGATATGGATATTAGACTTTGTCAGATTGATGGGTCTGTAGTTGATTGACCCCCTTTGTGAATACAGATGACTGTTGCAGTATTCTATTCACTTGGTCTATAGCCTGTTTTGAGGCTGTAGTTGAAAAGTGTCTCAAGTGGTCCTGAAAGGTCATGTTGTAAGCTGTAACCCAGAATATTATTGGCACCTATTAAGGCAGTGCTCTTGACCTTGGCAAGCACCACCAACACTTACTACCTGCTGATAGTTGGGGGAGTGGATATTCTAAATGGGATTTCACAGGGGGTAGAGGGGGGTGAAGATCAAGCTGATTTTGACAGCCAGCAGATTTGCTATGTCTCTCTGCTTGGTGAAGGTGATGCCATTTGTGAAGGCTTCCACAATGAATATGATCCACAGGCTTGTTTGACAAATGTAATAAAAACTGTGTATGTTCTGAGCTTCAGGAATGTAACCACAGTGTACCTTGCTGGAAGAAAGTTGATAAGTGAAGCATTTTGTTACTGTTCGATCTCAAACCCGGAGACAGGATGTCTGGACCAGCAAACTATTTCTATTGTCTTAATTTATGGGATAATTACTAAGGTTTTACATGTAAAGTATCTTTTATTGCTGTGGTTTCCTGGCAGCTGCAAGATCAAATACATGTTAAAATTTTAAGTTCTGTGAATCTGGGAAAACCAGAGAATTATCAAGAATGGTGTAATGTGAAATGACTCAGCAGTACTGTGTTATCAATTTAAGACTTTCTCAGACAGAGAGAATAGAGCATTTTTGGATTTTGTCTGAAGCTGAAGTAGGATCTTAGACTTTAGTATTTCTCTTAGAGTTTGCTAGAAATTTAACCAGATTAGTCTAGCTGGTTTCTATATTTATGTCAGACTATTCTACAGTATTATTTTAAAGCATTTTCCTGTGATCTCTGAACTCTGTAATGTCATTGTGTTGAAGTAATAAGTGTTGTCTTGTGTTTTTATTATTTATTATTAACTATTTTTAAACCTTTAAACTGTGGCTGTTTTGTGTAGAGATAATTTAAGCTCTTAGCGTACATTGCATGTATTTGTGATACTGTCCAAGCCACTCCAAAAACTTTAGCCCTGGGTCACACTTACTATTTTGATAACAGTAATATTGCACAGTGAAATTGGTCACTCTTAGGGAAGGGCTTTATAGTAGCTGATATTACTGGTTGGTGGCAGTGATTTCTACCTTACAGTCTGGAGAGAAGGTGGCATAGTTGGAGAACGTGTGCCAGCTTTCCCCAGGAGTGTCTTTGTGTTGTATATAACTCATATTTCAAAGTGTGTGTGTGTCAGCTACTTGGCCAGGGACATGAAGCACTGGTTGGACAGAGAGGGTGCTGGAAGTTTTGGCTTGACCACTAAGCTGAGATCTGTACCCTATAAATGTACCAGTGGGGAGTGTTATTGGGGATCTGGAGTGAAAGAGAGAAAGCATCCCCAGACTGACTGTGATCTCTGTGTGCTCTTAAGGGAAATTGTACTTTACTGTGTGTGTACTTGTTATCCTTCCCAATGTGGACACCCCTCACTGGTGCTAGTGGTGAGGATTGAGGCTTCTTCATTACTGGGCTAGTGCACAGGCATCACACCATTTATCACCAATTCAGCACAATGCTTTATCTTGCCTTTAAGGTTTTGGGCATAACTAAAGAAGACCTTGTGGTTGTTCTTAATCTGAGATGCTATTCTGACCTCATAGTTGGCCTTGTTGGACTTTAATCTACTTAGCTTCTTGTTTAGTTTAATCAGTGAGTGATTGTCTTTATGAGAACAGTTCTTTCTAATTTTGGCCATATTTTTTTTTTCCTTTTGTTAGATACACTGTTAATGGTAAGATTACGCCAGTGTGGTTTGCTTATGATGTTTGCTATGGGCTTACTTCTGCTCACTCAGTAGAATATAGTTTGTTTTAGAATAGTTCCCAACTGTTACAGTTTTAGTTGGGTTTCCTGAGTTGATTTTATTTCAAAGGAGACAGCTTTGTGATCTGACCTCACCCTTGAGGATGTGACATGGGAGGGGAGTGGTTGGTGGGTACAGTGTTACCCCTGGTTGATGAGTACTAGATACAGTATGTTTGAACCACTCGTTGGAGTGTAAACTATCTGGTCCAGGGTATTTGTGTTAATAAAGTCCAGGAAACATTGTGCCTGAGAGTTTGAGGCAGTGTATTTTTCCCAGTCTATAAAGTGGTAGTTAAAGTCCCCCATGAATAGGGTATTTGGTTGGATGATGAAAGTGTCTGGTAGGTCGAGGTACCAGTTATGAGATTCTTAGAGGATAGCTACTAACCTAAAGTTAGCTAGGATATGGTAAGGGACTTTATCTATTATGACAACTTGCATGTGGATGAACTCCAGGGCATCATCCTGTTTAACCAACCTGGAAGTATATTTGTTGCTGAAGTAGATCAAGACATCTCCATCTCTAGAAGTTGTCTGTGCTGCTATTGGTCTAAATGTGTGGAAGGCACTGCAACCTTGCATTGCTTGAGTACTTTCTGTGGCTTAAAACCAAATCTCAGTATCAGCACAGGTGTCTATATTCTCCACAGTGAGGAGAGTGTGTAGGGTGTGAAGTTTCTTGTTGAGGCTCCTGGCATTGAGCAGTAACACTTGCTATGTTGGAATGTTTGTCATTTTGGAACTGCCTAAAAAAAATTCATGGGGGTGGATAAAGTTTTAGCCAATATCTAAAAGCCTGGGGGGTGGGCAAGTGCAGACCATCCTTCTCAAAGCATGTGATCTGTTACCTATGTCCTTCCATGCTAACAGACATTGAATCCTCATAGAATGACACCAGAAACTAAGCCACTTGTTAAAATCAATCATTTTTGTTCATACTGAGACATCATCCTTGGTAAAGGAAGAATGCTGCTGAATGCAAGGCACATACCTCTCTGTGACACATATTCAGAGATATCTATAATGTCTCTTTTCATATAGTCCAGTGAGGTATGTCTGAAGTCATTTACACCCACACAGACTATGATAGAATCATATTAGTACCAGTGGTGCAGTGACTTGAGTGTGTGCATAATATTGTGGATCCTGGCTCCAGATAAGCAACTGACTGTTATGTTCTCCTTGTCTAACCTGGTAATTGAGGTACCTCTATTTCATGCAATGGAATCTCCTTTGACAAGAGTCCTAGGTAAAGTCTTTGCTTGCCTTATGGGCTTCAATCTTGGGGGTCCATGGATATAGGCTTATGTGTTATATTTGTTGTTGCTTTGATGTGTGCTTTACAGATCGCTGAGAATGGACATCGTCATTTATAAGCCTAGGATGCCATTGAGGTTTGGGAAGGTTTCTTTGAAGCACCTCACCATAAGATAGTCGTTGTGTGTGGTGAGTAGTATGTGTGGAGGATGTAGCGTGTGTGTGTGTGTGTGTGTGTGTGTGTGTGTGTGTGTGTGTGTGTGTGTGTGTGTGTGTGTGTGTGTGTGTGTGTGTGTGTGTGTGTGTGTGTGATGTGTGGAGGATGTAGTGTGTGTGTGTGTGTGTGTGTGTGTGTGTGTGTGTGTGTGTGTGTGTGTGTGTGTGTGTGTGTGTGTGTGTGTGTTGAGTGGTATTTGCAGAGGATCTAGTGACTGTGTTCTTGATAACATTGTTTGTAAGTGAAATTTTTGCCTCCAAGGAAGTCATGTATGTACATCTCTTGCATACTGTGCAAGTTTCTTTAAGGATTACATGACTGTCTGAAAACATTTAACTGCTACATTATCTCAGGATGCCCATGTTTACCAAGCTGGCAACACAGACATTTGGAAATTGCATATCCATGTTGTTCAGAGCTGTATTAGAGTAGTCTATTATGGTTTAAGGACTGGGTTTTACAGAGGTCTCCTGGGGTGATTTTTAGGGATAAGTGAAGATATTAGATAGTGCTAGGATATGGTATTACTGCTGTTCAACATGCAAAGCAGTTGCTCTAAGCGTAACTCTGCTCAATGCTTCAACTGTGCTATAGGTTCCAGTGCTTCTGTACAAGGCACTGCCAACTGCCTCTGAGTGATGAGTAGCTCTGCTCAAATACACCTAATGTGTGATAAACAGAAAAAAAAGCTGAAAACTATCTCTAGTGCCCTCTGGCCAATAAACAACTATACTTAGAGCTCTCTTGGAATGCTTCCCAACTCAGAGAGACCAGACAAACACCTGCCACAAGATGGATGTTCCTGGACTTCCTAACATAACAGTACCACAAAAAAGGACCCTCAAATGCATTTCAACAACAAAAATAACTAAGCCCCTGTCTTACAGTTTTTTATGTGTTTTCCAACTCAGATAGATCAGGCCACCTACTGCTACTAGATGAACTATCCCAGTCCTCTTAATGAAAAACACACAAAAGAAATTGCTTGAGATTGCAATGCTGCCAGGAAACAACTTAAACTATCTGGACAAGGCAATTTCAAATATTAGGGACTTTTAAAATTATTTAAAGTGCAAAACCAATACATAAAGCAGAAATAAAGCAGTATCAATCTAAAACAGTTAACTGAAGTGCAATATACTAAAATAAACTTGTTATCTGTCAAGGATGGAGCAGGATTAATTTAGGACCCTCTCAGAATGTAGCAAGGATGCCAAGCAGATATGAGCTCTGGGAAAACGAGCAGGAACGAGCATGTAGTAAAGGAGGTTTATCCGAGAGCTATACTGGTTTTCTGGGTGGCACGTATTATTACAGATCTATGGAAAAAAATGGGTGGGAAGAGTACTTAAATAGCTTATATAACAGACAACAGTAATGAAAGAGGAGAGGAAGGGACTTTGGAAATCAGATTACCATAAGGGGCAGATGCCGGAGAGACAGCCTTATAAAGCCACAACAGGAAAAGGGTGGGATGGTTAAGAAAAAAAAATCAAGCTGCAAGAAGCTACAGGTCAAGGACCACAGGTAAGTTAGAATTTCAGAAACTTTAGCTTAATGTCTCAGTGGATGGTGGGGCAGACACAAAAAGCAGTGGAACAGAAAGACACTGGAATGCAACTTTAAGCAGGTAAATAGTAAGCATAATATAAGACTCTGGCAGGTATACTGGAATATAAACAACTGTTAAAGCACTGAGGCACCAGTTTTGCAGCAGAATTTGCAATACTCTATTATCCCTTTTCTATCCCAACCAGCCAGAGAATCCACTGGCAAATGAGTTCCCCATTCTCAACTTGAATATGGGATCCCAATATTTTGTTTCTGCCTCCAAGAAAAACATTACTACACTTCAGACTATATGTAACAGCATCTGCCAATTCATTACAATCTCACCTCTCTGTCAGCATCACTGTATCACCCTAGAAAAAGCCAAATTTATTTTATTTATTTATTTATTTATTTATTTTACATTTGTTTACCGGGCTGGTCTGACTGGATATATTTCCATTTTCAGCAGAGGCCCGGGGAGAAAAGCTCCACATAGAGACAAAACACAGTTACGTTATACATAAAAAGAAAAAATAAGTGGCAGGTTAAACATGATTCAAGACTACATTACAGAATTCTACATACATACCCTGTAGAGAAAACAATTAAGTTGTAGTTATAGAAATACAAAATAGAAAGGTTCTGTAACAATAAAATATTTGTGGCAAGTGTAGAGCACATTCAGGAAATTTCTTTTACATTCAAAATTCTTTAATGGATTGTAATAGATGCTACTTGTAAAAGAAGTAGATTGTTAGGGAAACTTCCCAAAGTGTAGGTAGTAGAGAGCGAATAGAAAGAAGGTGTTAAAGAGAGAGAGAGAGAGTGAAACAAAAAATTGTGGAATTCACAATTTTAGTCAGGATTGAAGCATGGGCATAACCAGTGTATTTTAAGGTGTTTTTTCAGCTTTTGTTTAAAGAGAACAGGGGAGGGAATGGAAGTTAGAGCAGTAGGTAGAAGATTCCAATATTTACCGATGGTATTGGAGAATAGGGAGTCACCAGCAATGTTATTAGACTTAGTTAAGGTTACTAGAAGTTTGTTTGAAGAGCATAATGAATTTAGGTTAGTGTAAGGGGTAAATAGATTAGAAAGAATAGGTGTGTTATTAGGTTGGTAAAATATCCTATGGACAAAGGTGAGTTGGGAGAGTATCAACATGTTTTTTAGTTCAAGCCAGTGAAGTTGCTGTAGGTTCAGACAGTGGTGAGTTCTAAATTGGTTCCCAGTAACAAACCTAGCAATACTATTGTACGTATTAGCCAGTTTAGAGAGATTATTTTTCTTTAGGTTAGTGTATATAGGTGAAGCATAGAGAAGAGTGGAAATAAGATGAGAGTGGGCAAGTGTAGCTTTGGCTATAGGAGTTAAGAACATTTTAATTCTGTAGAAGGAGCCCAGTTTTCTATTTACAGTTTTGACAGTATTATTAATGTGGTTATCAAAGGTAAGGTTATTGTCTATAGTGACACCTAGCAGCTTGGTGGTAGAGTCAGGGGATATAAGGGTGTCATTCTTGGATAAGATAGAGAATTCTATTGGGGAGGACCTAATAGTAGGCTTAAAGAGCAAGAGTTTGTTTTTTTTAGCATTCAAAAGGAGGCAGCGTTTTAAGAACCATGCCTCAACTCTGTTAAATACATTTTGTGTTAGTGTTTGTAATTCTGAAATGGTTTTAGCAAAACATATGAGTGTAGAATCGCTCTGTATTGTATGCATGTAGCTTGAGGTATAGCTACTTGTAGGTCGTTTATGAATAAGGAGAATAGAAGAGGTCCAAGAATAGAGCCTTGGGGGACACCAAGTGAGACTGGCAGAAGAGATGAGAGTTTGTTATCCCAGAGAACTGCCTGTTTCCTATTGCTGAGGTAGGAAGTGAACCAGTGAATAGCCTTGGGTTCTAAAGAAAGAGATTCTAGGATTTTTATGAGCAGGGGGTGGTTGACCATATCAAAGGCTTTTGACAGGTCAGTAAAGAGTGCTGATGAGAGAATATTACTGTTACAGTTTTAATTGATGAAATCAGTAAAGGAAAGGAGAGCTGTGGTGGTACTATGAAATGGCCTAAAACCGTGCTGGCAGTTAGTTAGTATGTTATGTTTAGTTAAGTGACCCATTAACTGATAGTGAATACATTTCTCCATAATTTTTGCTAAGGGTGATAAGAGTGCTATAGGCCTGTAATTAGAGTACTCGTTAGAGTTGCCTCCTTTATGTAAGGGGATAATATATGAGATTTTCCAGATATCAGGGATGGTTTCTTCACTAATGGTTCTGTTTATAAGGATGGATATGGGATAGGCTACTACATTAGCTGCTTTTGAAGGTATTCTGATGGTAGCTAATCAGCAGAGGGGGTACAAGGTTTAAGTTTTTGGATAAGTTTTTGGATAAAGGTGGTAGAGATGGGTTGTAATTGGAAAGTAGGCAGATTTGAAGATGTGTGGTTAGGGATGCTAGAATTGTCAATGGTAAGGTGAGAGGCTAGTGAGTTAATGGTATCAGAAAAAAAGGAATTAAAGGCATTGGCAGTTTCATGAGTTGTATTCTTTTCAGACCCAGAGGGGGAGGGTGTAGTAGTCTGACCTGGGTGAAGTAGTCTATTTAAGGTTGACCAGAACCTTTGGGGATTGTTGTGATTCATTTGCTGCAGTTTACTATAGTAGTTCATTTTGTCTGTAAGTATGGCTTTTTTGGTACTATTTCTTAAGTGTCTAAAGGTTTGCTGATCAGAGGATAATTTGCTAGCTCTCCACTTTGCCCATGATTTGTTTCTTAGTAGTAGTTTTTGTCTTGTTTCTTTAGTAAGCCAGGGGGCAGGCTTAGATTTGACTCTAATAGATCGTTTTGGTGCATGCTTATCAAGGATTGTTAAGAATTTGGCATTAAAATATTTAACAGCATCTTCAAGTGGGAGAGTTTTTAGAGAGTTCCAGTTGCAGGCATTTAGTTCAGTTTTAAATAATAGTAGGTTAAAGTGTTTATTACTTCGTGAGATCCTGTAGGTTGGGGTGTTAGTAGTGACACTCTTTTGTCTTATGATGTAAGTTAAAGTATGGTCACTTACATCATCAGGTAAAGTACCTACTAGATAAGTTTGTTGTTGTTTGTTAATAAGAATCCAATCTAATATACTTTGTTTGTTGTTAGGTTTATTGATTCTAGTAGTAGTGTTTATTGTCTGAGTAAAGCCATAAAGATTAATGTGTGAGGAAGGGTTGTTAGTATTGACTGAGGACCAGTCATGGTTAAGATCTCCTAATATGATAGTTTCTTGCGGGTAAGTAGAAGACACCCAACTAAGGATATTTTCTATTATGATAAAGTTATTTCCAGGAGGTAGATAGATACAGATAATATAGATTGACTTGTTTGGGTTTAATTGTAGTTTAGAAATAAGGAGTTCAGTCTTAGTATCCTCCAGTGGGTTATAGGGTACTGAGGAGATGTGTAATCCAGTCTTAAACAGCAGTGCTACTCCCCCACCTTTATGTGTAGTGCGGTCCAGTCTCAGTATATTGTAACCTGAGGGAATTATTTCATTATCTTTAGTACAAGGTTTTAACCAAGTTTCAGTTAGAAAATATCAAAGGAGTGATATTCAAGGAGAGTGTGGAGATGGGTGACTTTGTTGTTAATACTTCGGATATTAAGATGTCCTATAAGTAAGGCATTTGAATCAGTGGTTAGTGTAGGAAGGGTGGAGTTTGTGATAATATGTCTAGTTTCAGTAGAGGTATTAGTGGGTCCTGGGTTAGGATGTATGTCACCATCTTTTAGGGATGAAGTTTTAAATTGTAACGATGGTTTACAGGAAAAGCTGGGTAGGTATTTTAGTCTCCTTAACATAGGATTATTAAATTTAATATGTGAAAGTCGATGGTATTTGGCTAGGAGGTAGTTAGAGGTGGATGTGATGTTTAAATGAGTTAATTTTTGGGTAGTAAAATCAAAGGCTGTTTGTTTGAGAGAGTAATTGATGTGGTAATTATTTGCCTTTTCATAAGAGGTAAGGAGATAAGACAGTGTGATAACTAGAGAAGGTATGAGTAAGATTATTAGCTTGGCTAGGTTGTTTTTAGTTATAGGAGTCTTAGATAGGGTACTGTTAGTTTTGGAAGACATACTGCAAAGAAGAGTTATGGAACCTTATAGAGATAGAGTTAGGATATAACTACAATATAAATTATGGGAGGGTAAGGTCTTTATTAGGAAGTAATAGCTACAGGTATATGAGAAAGGTAAGATAGTAAAAGAGAGGGTATTATGGAAAGTAGAATAGTAGAGAAGAGGTGGAGTTATATCAATTGGTAGTTTGTCAGGGTAGGTTGGTTTTAGAAGGGGGTGTGGTGAGGGAAGTATAAGTGTAGGAGTATGTGGGGTGGGTGGGATAAAGGGGTAGGGAGGGGAGCGTAGCGGGGCAGAACCAGTTAGTAGAGAGAGCGGAGCCAATCAGTCCTTTCAGTGAAGCTAAGCACTGAAGTCGCTTAGCAAGGTAAGAAAACTCCTTATTAAGGGAACGTAATATTAAAGTTACTACTACAGCTAATGTATAAGTTAAAGTAAGAGACACCTTGTTGAGGGAATATAGTAATTAAGTTAATATAAATCCAGCAACGTCTTACTTTAAAAGTGGAGTCTACTGTTAGATCTCTTGGTTAGAAATTATGCCTAAGCCAGAGAGTATCATTAGGCAGTACAGAGATCCAGGACAAGTGAATTAAATGCTAGCAGACCTGTGTACTGCTGCCCTCTAGAGCTGTAGTGGAGAAAGGAATTTAACTATAAATGTTAGAAAAAATAATAACTAGCAACTGCAAGGAAGGGAAAAGGAATAAAAAACAACCTCAGTTAGTTCCGCGAGTGTGCTGATCCCGTTTAAACTACTGTAGCAATGTTATAAGACAAAAACATGCACATACAGCAAATTCTGTGAGGCTGTCAACTATAGCCAACATTGTGAGGTAGTAGGGATGCGTCCTGGGTGTCCACGCTATAGTGGCCTGACTTGTAGCTTCAGAGAAACTTTGTGAAAAATTAGCAGGGAGGGGGACAACCCGATTAGGAATGCTGGGCTTCCAGGAGCAAATTCTGTGAGGCTGTCAACTATAGCCAACACTGTGAGGTAGTAGGGATGCGTCCTGGGTGTCCACGCTATAGTGGCCTGCCTTGTAGCTTCAGAGAAACCTTGTGAAAAATTAGCAGGGAGGGGGACAACCCGATTAGGAACGCTGGGCTTCCAGGAGCAAATTCTGTGAGGCTGTCTACTATAGCCAACACTGTGAGGTAGTAGGGATGTGTCCTGGGTGTCCACGCTATAGTGGCCTGCCTTGTAGCTTCAGAGAAACCTTGTGAAAAATTAGCAGGGAGGGGGACAACCCGATTAGGAATGCTGGGCTTCCAGGAGCAAATTCTGTGAGGCTGTCAACTATAGCCAACACTGTGAGGTAGTAGGGATGCATCCTGGGTGTCCACGCTATAGTGGCCTGCCTTGCAGCTTCAGAGAAACCTTGTGAAAAATTAGCAGGGAGGGGGACAACCCGATTAGGAACGCTGGGCTTCCAGGAGCAAATTCTGTGAGGCTGTCAACTATAGCCAACACTGTGAGGTAGTAGGGATGCGTCCTGGGTGTCCACGCTATAGTGGCCTGCCTTGTAGCTTCAGAGAAACCTTGTGAAAAATTAGCAGGGAGGGGGACAACCTGATTAGGAATGCTGGGCTTCCAGGAGCAAATTCTGTGAGGCTGTCTACTATAGCCAACACTGTGAGGTAGTAGGGATGTGTCCTGGGTGTCCACGCTATAGTGGCCTGCCTTGTAGCTTCAGAGAAACCTTGTGAAAAATTAGGAGGGGGACAACCCGATTTGGAATGCTGGGCTTCCAGGAGCAAATTCTGTGAAGCTGTCAACTATAGCCAACACTGTGAGGTAGTAGGGATGCATCCTGGGTGTCCACGCTATAGTGGCCTGCCTTGCAGCTTCAGAGAAACCTTGTGAAAAATTAGCAGGGAGGGGGACAACCCAATTAGGAACACTGGGCTTCCAGGAGCAAATTCTGTGAGGCTGTCAACTATAGCCAACACTGTGAGGTAGTAGGGAAGCGTCCTGGGTGTCCACGCTATAGTGGCCTGCCTTGTAGCTTCAGAGAAACCTTGTGAAAAATTAGCAGGGAGGGGGACAACCCGATTAGGAATGCTGGGCTTCCAGGAGCAAATTCTGTGAGGCTGTCTACTATAGCCAACACTGTGAGGTAGTAGGGATGTGTCCTGGGTGTCCACGCTATAGTGGCCTGCCTTGTAGCTTCAGAGAAACCTTGTGAAAAATTAGCAGGGAGGGGACAACCCGATTAGGAATGCTGGGCTTCCAGGAGCAAATTCTGTGAGGCTGTCAACTATAGCCAACACTGTGAGGTAGTAGGGATGCATCCTGGGTGTCCACGCTATAGTGGCCTGCCTTGCAGCTTCAGAGAAACCTTGTGAAAAATTAGCAGGGAGGGGGACAACCCGATTAGGAACGCTGGGCTTCCAGGAGCAAATTCTGTGAGGCTGTCAACTATAGCCAACACTGTGAGGTAGTAGGGATGCGTCCTGGGTGTCCACGCTATAGTGGCCTGCCTTGTAGCTTCAGAGAAACCTTGTGAAAAATTAGCAGGGAGGGGGACAACCTGATTAGGAATGCTGGGCTTCCAGGAGCAAATTCTGTGAGGCTGTCTACTATAGCCAACACTGTGAGGTAGTAGGGATGTGTCCTGGGTGTCCACGCTATAGTGGCCTGCCTTGTAGCTTCAGAGAAACCTTGTGAAAAATTAGGAGGGGGACAACCCGATTTGGAATGCTGGGCTTCCAGGAGCAAATTCTGTGAAGCTGTCAACTATAGCCAACACTGTGAGGTAGTAGGGATGCATCCTGGGTGTGCACGCTATAGTGGCCTGCCTTGTAGCTTCAGAGAAACCTTGTGAAAAATTAGCAGGGAGGGGGACAACCCAATTAGGAACGCTGGGCTTCCAGGAGCAAATTCTGTGAGGCTGTCAACTATAGCCAACACTGTGAGGTAGTAGGGAAGCGTCCTGGGTGTCTACGCTATAGTGGCCTGCCTTGTAGCTTCAGAGAAACCTTGTGAAAAATTAGCAGGAAGGGGGACAACCCGATTAGGAATGCTGGGCTTCCAGGAGCAAATTCTGTGAGGCTGTCTACTATAGCCAACACTGTGAGGTAGTAGGGATGAGTCCTGGGTGTCCACGCTATAGTGGCCTGCCTTGTAGCTTCAGAGAAACCTTGTGAAAAATTAGCAGGGAGGGGGACAACCCGATTAGGAATGCTGGGCTTCCAGGAGCAAATTCTGTGAGGCTGTCAACTATAGCCAACACTGTGAGGTAGTAGGGATGCATCCTGAGTGTCCACGCTATAGTGGCCTGCCTTGCAGCTTCAGAGAAACCTTGTGAAAAATTAGCAGGGAGGGGGACAACCCGATTAGGAACACTGGGCTTCCAGGAGCAAATTCTGTGAGGCTGTCAGCTATAGCCAACACTGTGAGGTAATAGGGATGCGTCCTGGGTGTCCACGCTATAGTGGCCTGCCTTGTAGCTTCAGAGAAACCTTGTGAAAAATTAGCAGGGAGGAGGACAACCCGATTAGAAACGCTGGGCTTCCAGGAGCAAATTCTGTAAGGCTGTCAACTATAGCCAACACTGTGAGGTAGTAGGGATGCGTTCTGGGTGTCCACGCTATAGTGGCCTGCCTTGTAGCTTCAGAGAAACCTTGTGAAAAATTAGCAACTCATAAAGCTAATATACCTTTAAAATCCCAACTCTACAAACTACAAAGATCTAATATACCTTTAAAATCCCAACTCTACAAACTACATCTCCACACATTTACTCTCTTTGTACCTAGACTTCACAAAAAAGAAAAAAAAACTCCTCATACAACCTGAGACATCATTCACAAGCCAAAAAAACTCTAATTACCCCTAGAACCAAATGTCATAGCATTACACATGCTTTCTTCTCTCAGGCACCTACTCTTTGGCAAGCTCTCCCCACTGACATTGAGGAAATCAATACTTACTCAAAATTCAGAATGCAACTTTAAAAGCACTTCTTCGTCCAAGCCAAATGCTCCTATTTCAACATGGGACATATAACCTAATCTGTCTCCTTTCCAAGTCTCTTCTCCTCTCTCAAGATTCACTGAAGATTGAACCACTTTAGAAACAAATGTATATGTTGTATATTATAATCTGCTTGACTGTACATTGTATTGTGCTCACTAGAAAGTATATACACCGTTATTTCTATGTAACTAGTTTGAACTACTCTGTTATTGCTTATATTTCTGTATTTTTTAAATGTTTTGTATTTCACCTGGGCTAAGCCTGAA
This sequence comes from Protopterus annectens, assembly GCF_019279795.1. Classification (NCBI taxonomy): domain Eukaryota; kingdom Metazoa; phylum Chordata; order Ceratodontiformes; family Protopteridae; genus Protopterus; species Protopterus annectens. The sequence goes on along the minus strand of NC_056739.1, from coordinate 1,347,615,686 downwards.
ATTGGTCAATACTGATCAGTACACTACCCCAATAAACAAATATAAATAAAATAAAATACTGTCACTACTGTAATTCTACAACTGTCTAAGGTATCAGACTATGCAGGAATTTACCAGTAACTTTCATGGAAAAATGCAGTAATAAATGACTAAGTGAGTCTCAAATATGGCAGTATTTTAACAGTTCTGCCACAAATTCAAATGAACCTACAAGACTAAGGCCCCAGATAGGATTCAACATACAAGCATTTAGCTTTTACAAGTAACTCTGCTTACAGAGATATGAGTTCAATATAACATATATACACAAGCTTTCCAAAATTGCAAATGAAACCGCAAAACTAAAGTCTCAGAACAAATTAAGAAATGCAAACAATTAACGTTTGTTTTTGGCTAAAGCATGGAAAACAGCATAAAAATATAAAAAAGTATCACTAAGCAGGCCACTCCAAGTACAACTTAAAATATTCAAGTAGAAGTGAAATAAAAGTTTTTTCTCTTTCCTTTTTTTGAAAAGCTTGTTACTCATGGTGAAAGGTTTTCTGCACCTCTTTCCAAGTCTTATATAAAAGATATACAGATAGCTTGTAGTAATATCAAGCAGCCTTTTTACAAATCATGATAGGAGAGTAATATCTCTAAAGTCTGTACAATGGCAGATATGATTACTGTTTTAAAATGGGTACAAAGAGTTTGGAGTCTATCAAACTGTCCTGTTAATCTGACTCTAATTGTAGCAACAGTCTTTGACATATCACTTAAGAGTGGAAGTTTAGAATTTATAATAGCCATGATAGAACACCACATAAAACAGCAAGAATTCATAGCAGTAAAATCATAAAAGCCAGCTATAGCACAGGTCCTTGACTGGTGAATCTGGGTAAAAGAATGGAAAAATATTGTGAATATGCCTTACAAGGACCACAGCAATATATTTTATGGGGTACTCACAAAATGTTAGTGAAGAAATTATATACAGATAATAATCAGTATTAGTATGAACAAACAATGAGCCTTATCACTGGACATAGAGGGCAATAATAAATATACTTAATTCATAACAAGTAAGGTTATTTGAGAAAAATCCATGGACTCACTTCTGGAGAAACCCATTTCAGTGTCTTAATTACACTGTAAAAATATTGTCAGGAAAAGCCTGTTATGTTGCTGATTCCATAGTTAAATACAGTAGATGTCATACACAATATGTTATCAACAAGATGAAAAGGGAAATTTCAGGAGAGAAAGAATAGTTTAAAATATGGCATCTTAACTAAAATGCAAATAATAATAATAATAATAATAACTAATACATCTGGAAAGCAAAACACAGGGAACGATATTTATTTAGGATGTAGTAGAATTAGCAAAAGCGAAAAGAAAACTGGGTGGTCATGTCAGTTGAATAAAATGTAAGCAAACACTCTGACAAAGCAACAAAATGGTCTGTTAGAATACTGGAATGCATTAAAAGAGGCATCAGAAACCTCAAAAAAAAAAAAAACAAGAAGTTACTGTACCTCCCTTACAGACAATTGTTAAAACATCATGTATATTAATGAGTGAAAACAGTTACCTTTTAATGATATGGACACTAAATGTCATCAAGGTAGGGCAACAGAACAGTGCATTATCTGTACCAGAAGCTGCATGCATGTTGATTAAAAAAAGTGAAAACGTTTATAGTTTTGAAAAAAGAAACAACACAGGGCAAGAGAGAGTATATAAGCACACTGAAATAATTTGATGAGTCTGTGTAGACACCATCTTTCAAAAGTAGATGTATGAGAATGAGAATATGCTGATAGCAAATATGAGTCAGATAACACAGAGGAAGTAGAAGGAAGCATTGTTCACAGAGAATATTTGGTTATTGTCACCGCCATTGTATGAAAATAAGAATATGCTGTTTGAAAATATGAGGTAGATAATACATGGAGGGCAGAAAGAAGCATTTTTTCAAGAACAGTGTTAACTAATTGGAACAGCCTTCGTGGTGAGGTGGTAGGCACAAAAATGATGCCATCATTTAGGAATAAATGAGACAGATTAAACAATACGTAACACATCTGGGGAAAATTAATTCCTGATTGTATCTAATAAATATGGAAGCAGTTGGAAGAGATGGACCATGTAGTGTATATTTCATCCACCAACAGCATACAGCTCCTTTGGAGTTCATTCATTTTACACAATGATCCATAATGACAGTCACCCATCTTCTAAAACTGATATCCTGGAATACCACTAAGAAAGAGTTAAATGTGGCCTCATAGCCATTAAAGGGTTATGCTTTTTTGTAAGCAGTTCCAGTACCAGGGTCTCACTAGAATTCATGTACTTCAGGCAGGAGGCTGGTTTGTTGATCAGATCTGTTTACATTTTTTTGACCATTCTCTGAGCTTTTGAGTGTCATGTACCTTCAGTGGCATCGATGGTGCACATTTAAATCCTAATATACCGAAAGTATAGCAATCCTAACATATCTAGAGCATTTATGTTTACAGTTACAAGTAAAGAGAGAGAGAATGAAAATGCCCTTCATCATTTACAAACAATGCATCTGTAGCAGAAAGATGAACCATACAGTATCACATAATCATCTAAGTAGGTAAATAGAGGAAGAATACTTTTATTTATGTTCAGACACATGGCATCTTGGTGGGCAATGTAATATATACACATATATATATATATATATATATATATACATATTTTATATATATATATATATATATATATATGTGTGTGTATATATATATATATATATATATATATATATATATATATATATATATATAGATATATATGTATGTATATATATATATATATGTATATATATATATAAATGTATATAAATATATATATATATATATATATATATATATATATATATGTATGTATCATATGTGTAGAAATAAAGCCTGGACATCGCAAATATGCATATGTAAAGGAATTAGAGAAGTGAGTGGAGAAGACCCAGATTAAATGCTATCATGCTTTAGAGTCTGAGAAAGAAATTAGCTTGTATAGAAGTACTAAAGGAGGTGAAACAGAAGAGTGAATGAAAAAGAAAGAAGTGCCTGAAAATAATTAGACTGCATGCAAAAACTAAGAGGAGAAAGAGAAGGACTGTTTTTAAATGAATGGAAAATATGGAGAAGAAAAACAAGAGAAGTAGAAATAAATAGAAAGGATAGAATGGGAGGAAGACAAAATGAGATATTTGAAAAGAAAATAAACAATCTTATTCTTAGAAGATAGCACAGATGTATAAAATCTTACCATAATGTAGGTGTCTTTATCTTCACTGTTGCAGTATTCATTGCACTAAGGATCCTCTGACAAGGGTGGCCCAACATCCGGCCAGTATACCAAATCCTTTAAGTCACTTTAAGGTATGCTGTAAGCATGCGTATGCTCCTCAAGTAGCATAGAGCATAAAGGTGATGTCTGGATGTACCATCCTCAGAACTGAGAGCCCCAGTAGAAATGCCAGTCCTAGGAAAACAAGAGGTGGTCGGTACATTCAGAAGAGAAATGGTCTATGCACATCCAATGTATGCAGTACCTTCTCACTGGCAGATTATGGAGAAGGGAAGAAAGTGGGCAAATGAATAGACCAATTAAGGGACAACTCATTCACCACCTTAGGCATAAAAGAAGGAATAGTACACAAGGACACAGTGTCCTTATGAAACACCAAAAAAGGAGGACAACCATAAGGGCTTGAAGCTCAAATACTCATCTGTCAGAAGTAAGGGCTAACAAAATTACAGTCTTCCAAGAACAAAGTTGCAAGGAAGCTGAAGATACAGGCTCAAAAAGAGCCTGGGTCAAGTTTTCCAAAACAAAATTAAGATCTCAGGGAGAAAGAACAGGCTTCCTGGGAGGTCTAATTTGAAGGACATCTTTAAAAAATCGGTTAGCTTCAAATCTACAGGCTAAAGGAGGAGATAAAGGCAGACAAGCAGACAGCATTAAGCAATTCACACAGATAAGACAGAACCAAATGAACATCCACAGTAAGTGAATCCAGGTTACGAGAAAGACACCAAACAGAAAATCTCTTCCATTTGGATAAGTAGAATTTCCTAGTATTTGGTTTCCTGGCCTCCTGCAGGTCCCTACACATATCCTCAGAAAAAAGGTGTCTATGTGGATTCAAAATCTTATCACCCACAATCTCAGTTGAAGAGTGGACAGGCGGGAATGGATGAGAGATCCCTTGTCTTGTGTGACTAGGTACACCCTGTGAGCTAACTTGTGATGACTGCCCTTGGATAAATACAGAAGAAGAAGAAGCCAATCCTGTCTCTGCCAAAAGGGAGTCACCAACAAGATTTTGGGAGCATCCTGTTGAATTTTGTACAGGACTTTTGGAATGAGGGGAAGGGGAGGGAAACCATAAAGAAACATCCCCTTTCAAGAAAAAGGGAGGGCATCCACTTTCCAAACCAGAGGACCTGGGACTCTGGCACAAAAAAGAAGAAGTTGTTCAAAGGGGAGGCAAAAAGATCTATTTGAGGAGTACCCCACTTGTGGACAATGTCCAGAAACACATCCCTGTGACGCATCCATTTATGGGATTGAGTTGTGGACCTGATCAGAGTGTCTGCCACAATGCTTTGACTTGAGGGATTGAAAACTGCCTGAAGAGTCACTTGATACTGGATAGCAAGTTCACACAACAGGAATGCCAACTGGCAAAAAATATAAGATATTGCCCCTCCCCCATTTGTTTACATACCACATCACTGTGGTATTGTCTGTAAACACCTTGAGAGGACCTGGGGAGAAGAGAGGATGAAAAGCATGAAGAACCATCAGAAGTGCTCTCATCTCTTTGACATTGATGCACTCTTTCTGTTGATGAGGTGCCCCAACACCCTGCACTTTAGAGAGTCAAATGCTGCTCCACATCCCAAATCTGAAGTGTCTGTGAACAGCTCCTGAGAGGGAAGAGGGGGATTAAAAGGGAGCCCTGGATTTAGAGACAACTGCTGAATCCACAAATGAAGTTCTTTCTTGAGACAAGACAGAGGAGGAACTACAAATATGAGGAGATGAGCATGTTGGTGCCAAACTGCATTCAGAAACCACTGAAACTTTCTCATGTGGAGTTTGACCAGAGGGAGCATAGGGGTGGTGGAGGCCATGAACCCCAGAGCTCTCAGAAATTGCCTGGCTGTTACTGATGCCAGAGGAAGAAGAATTTGACAAAAAAAAAGAAATGAGAGTTAAGGCACTGAGCAGAGGCAGGGATGCCAGCATATGCACAGTCTGGATCCTGCACCCCAGAAAAACATGGTCCTGAGAAGGAGTCAGAATAGACTTTTTGAAGTTTATAGTGAACCCATGGCTTTGCAGAAGGGAAATGGCAAAATGAAGATTTTGCAATAAGATCTCTAGAGAGGATGCCTGAAACAGGAGGTTGTCTAAGTAAAGAAAGACTTGGATTGCCTGAAACCTGTAAAAAGCAATCACAGGAGCAAGGCATTTGGTGAATACCCTTGGGACAGTAGACAGTCCAAAGGGATAAGCAGAGAACTGAAAATGCCAGGAAGCAAGAGAGAAACATAAACATGTTCTGAAAAGAGGATAAATAGGGATATAGAGATAAGCATCATTGAGATCCACAAACACCATATAAGCCTGAGGAAGCTAAGGAGAGAACAAAGTCTGAAGGGACAACATTCAAAAGGATGGCACTTTCAGAAAAGTGTTTAGATGAGAGAAGTCTAGAACTGGTCTCCAAGTGCCCTTTTTCCTGGGCACTAGAAACTTCCTGGAGTAAATTGCCCTTCTCCTTTGGGACACAGGCCCTCTTGAATAGTACCCTGAGCCAACAGATCTTGAAGCACCCCTGGAAAGAAGGAAAGCTGTTCCTGAGGGGGTTGAGTAACTCCCATAAAAGGGGGAAGAGTTTTCCAGTCCATGAAATACCCCTGGCAGATAACAGACAGAACCCAGGAATCCTGAGTAATCTTTAACCAAACAGGAAGAGAGAGAGAGAGAGAAAGAGAAGTGAAGAGTAAGAGAAAAGTGGCTGGGAATAATACAGTAGGATAGTCAGACAGCACCTGGTTTAACAGGAAAAGGAGACTTCTGGGGTGCATATGTCTGAGTAGCCTTCGCAGGAGGAGCCTGCTTGCCACCCTTTTTACTGTTAGAAGGAGGGTGAGATTGCCTACAAACAAAGACTGATGTATTGGGGTAATTTCTTTGAAATGTAGGCACGGGAGAAACAAACACATGCATACGTTTCTGTAAAATCTTGTCCTTATCATGAAGGGACTTAAACATAGCAGCAGCAGCTTTGCTAAACAAGTATTTATTATGCAGAGGAGCATCCATCAACTTAGCCTTAATATCGTCAGGCAAAGGTTGAAGCCAAAGAAAGAATGCCTCCTCATCACAGACCCAAAAGCAGCAGCCCTAGAGAAAGCATCTGCTGCATCATAACTACACTTGATGGAATGACAAGCCACCTGGGAGAAAGTCCCTAAAAGGAAAAGGGCAGAAGACTTACCTTCAGAGTCTGGAAATCAGAAATCACCTGACAGTCCTGGAAAAGGCAAGCCAACAAGTACCTGGACATATGGCTCTGATAATTAACAGCCCTAAAAGCCAAGGTAGCAGAGGTATAAAACTTCCTCCCTAGCCTTTCCATGGTTCTGCTATCTTTATCAGAAGGCAGTAACTTAGGAGAAGGAAGCAATTGAGAAGGTTTGCCAGAAGCTACTGACACCACTGATGGGTCAGCAGAAGGAAACTTGTACAAGAATTTACAGTATTCAGGCACCCTATATACCCTATCAGATTTCTTGGGGGTAGAAGGCTGAGAATCTGGAGACTTAGCGGCATTAGAAAAGGCATCCAACAAAGCAGCCAAAACAGGAGGGGAAACAGAAGATCTGAGAGAGTCCATCTGCAGTAGCTCATAATACCTTTTTTGTATCTCAGAAACTTGAGCACAATCCCATTTAAACAACTCCATCATCCTAGAGACTTGTCCCCAAAATAAATCTCTTCAAAGGGAGTATCAGGACTGGTAGATTCCTCTTCCTTTGACCTATAATCCAAATGAGAGAAAATCTGGGAGGAGTGAGCAAGGGATTCCTCATCTGAGTCTGCTTCTTCCTCCGAGGAATTATGTTCTCTGCGTCTGTTAAGGGGGTAGAGGACCAAGGAGGGATGCAAATGAAACTCCCTAAGGAGGTTTTAAAAACATCAAAGCACTAAATAACTCCTGATGAAGGATTGCCATTCACTCTGTAGATCCTTAGGAGCTGGAGAAACATGTTTAGTTTTTTGCTTCTTCTTTAATGGGATGTCCGTCTTAAAAATTTTGAAGGCTCGGACCCCAGACAGTATTCAATGGTTGTAGTAGGGACTTCTTCTCTGACTAAAATTTGAGGAATACCACTAGGCCTCTCAGAGGTAATCAGCTGCAGTTCCCTCTGAACATCTGAAGCAGCTGTCTGCAGTGCCTTCTCAGAGTGCCTAAGGTTGGATGCCCACTGGCCTCCCATACGGTCATGGTAGAAGACTCCAATAATGACACCGGGCAAACCTGCAGGCTTTTACTTGCCTCAGAAGAGACATCTGACAGTGGCTGTACAACAGAAGATTCTGGCCTAGATTTCCTGGCCTTCTTCTTCATTGATGGCTGTCCCTCACAGTGTGAAGTTCCCTCCATTGTGTCTTTAGCAAGAAGCTTAAGACATTGATTCTCAAAATAAAGTGCCAAAGAAGAAAGCCTACTATGAAGGTCTTGGGAACAAAGACCTGACAGACTGAACAGGATGTATGGTCATGCAAAGCTCCAAGGCAAAACAGACACTGTTTGTGTTGGTCTTTATGGGGAATCTTTCTCCCACACTGGCATTTACCTGTCTTGGATAAGATGAAACCCCTCAAGCAACAAAGGAGAAAGATAAGACAACAAATCCCCAACAGGTTACTTATGTGCAATGGCTTGGTGAACCAGAAACAGAACAGGTGTTCAGAAATGGCATTTGGACTAGCAGCAAAGAAGTTCTGAGGATGGTACATCTGGACTTCACCTTTATGCCCGATGCTATATGAGAAGCATATGAGTGACATGCAGCATACCTTAAGGCAATCTAAAGGCTTTGGTATACTGGCCGGATGTCAGGCCACCCTTGGCAGATGATCCCTAGTGTAATGAATACTGTAACAGTGAAATGAAAGGACATCCAGTGTTACTAGTGACAGACACAAATGAATGTGCCAGCAAAAGAAGGTGACCGTCTCGTTATGCTAGGCTTGAGGGTAGAGAATTCAAAACAAATTATATGGAATATTACAGGTAAAATAAAAAAGTGGATATATGTGTAATGCATGCTGGAGTTAATTACAGGATAGTTTAGCAGAAAGGATTAAACCTGCAAGCAGCTAATTAGCTTCATCTTGTCTCTGTAATTCAGTCTGTCAAACTTTATTTACAATCTTTATTCTTCTGAACAAGTCCTTGCCTCCTGAACATCAGGCAAACACCACTGCCCAGGTGAGAGCAATCCATGGTACAGTGGTACAGTCATCACACAGGCAGACATGAGGGGAGTTTCCTGGAATGGCAGCCCTGCAACCAGTGACTGATGTAGGTAACCACATCACTCTGAGGACAATCATATGCCCTCATCATGACATTTGCCTACTCCCACATACATGATTTGTGAGAATTATTGTGACTGGCCTGGGATCACCAAGACCATATTAACCAGTCCTGTAGCCAGTGAGGTTGTACAAGACTTTGCTTTCTTGGGAAAATCAGTCAACTGGACCAACCTATCTCTCTCCTCCAGAATGGGCAAGCCAGTGCAAGCTGCTCAATCCCACCCTTCCCTGTCCAGCTCTTTCAATGCCTGAGCCACTAATCAAACTGGGTCATCTGGGATTTTTCCCTGTACACTATAGAGCTAGGTATAAATGCACATTCTGGCAAATAAATTCTGATGTGTGGGTTCAAGTAGGGATGTCATTTAAGTGGGCAATTATTAACTTTACTGCTGAATGAAACAGTAGCACAAGTAATAGTAAAGATAAAGTAGAAAGTGGTGTGGTGAAAAATTACATTGATATTTTTGTAATATATACAAATGGAGATGGTGTAATTTTAATAACAAAAAACAAACAAACAATGAAGCAATATGAAAGAAGGCGTCGATAACAAATATTAAGAAACATGGGTTTAATGTTAAACAAAGAAAAAAGAAAGATGGACAAATGCTCAGAAATGGGTTTATTATATATATATATATATATATATATATATATATATATATATATATATATATATATATATATTTTACACAAAAAGAGATATACGTACTATAAATAAATTTTGGAGAAAGAGATATTTGGAATAAAGTTTGGACAGGTAGAATGAGAAAAGGTAAAGAAATTCTAATAAAGGTGAAAATATTTCAGTGGGTGTAATACAAAAGCTGAAGACCCAAGCACTTGAAACCTGCTGTCTCAAAATGAGGGACTCAAACATCTTGTAGGTGAGGCAGACTGCTGCTTTTGCTCAACTTTAAATATGAGTTCAGCACAGCTTACCAGAACACATTATTCGGGTTTCAGTGAGGTAAGTGCAGCAGCTTTGGTGAGGGAATGGGAGTGTGCATTAGGGCCCTGGTGGGGAAGAGAGTTTTAGGTTTAGGGAGTGGAAGGGGGAATTAAGATTTATGGAGAAGAAAGGGTGACTGGGAGGGAGAAGGGATCTTACAGTTATTGAGTGAGAAGGGGTCTTAGGGTTAAAGAATGGGAGGAGGCTTTTAGCGTCAGGAGTGGGAGGGGGTTTAAGGTTGGGGAGTAGAAAGGGAGTTTTAAGGTTAAGGAGCAGTAAGGGAGTTTTAGGGTTAGAGTTAAGGTCTTGCTAGGGGTATGGGAGCTATGTAGCAATGGAAGACTGAGTAAGTCGGAGTTTGAGCACTTATGTATTTGAACAAGTGACAATGAGGAAGTGTATCATAAGTATACAGCATGTGAATAGTAGACCCCATTCAAGGTAACTTTCTTGAATAAAGATTATCTACTTAATATAGTGATTTTATTTAATTGTTGGGCAGGGTGTATAGTCACCATTAGAAATGGAGAAAAAATGTTGAAGTTATTTTAATTCTTTTGGGGGTCATGGGCATATCTTATAATAAAAAGGAGATGCTTATAATGATTACAAGAAGGGAAGCTTGAAGTTACTAAACTCAGTGGTCCTTTTCCTTCATTGTACGTTTTTATGTAGTGAATGAAATGGGACAATTCAGAGTTCAATTTTCAAAAAGATAATAGAAAAAAATTATAATTATTTTAGGAGGCAATTGAAGTTGACAAGAAGAATTTATGTGTAAAAAGTAGTTGTTACAATGAAGTTGGGAGAAAATAACAGAATGGAAAACTGATGTAAAAAATGTAAGGACTGAAAGATCTAAAAGATAGGCAGATGTAATGTTTCACTATTTGATAGATGGATGAGAAACAATGGAAGAAAGAAAAAGTATGGATTTGTAAAATGTAACATAGTTTTAGAGAAGTTGTATTTATTTATTTATTTATTGTCTTTTGTTCATCAGGAAAGGTCAACAGAGCACCAAGTCCCATTTTCAGTGGAGGCCCGGGCAAGTAAGCTCTGAATGAAATACATTTGTACAATAAACAACAGTAAAAACAAGGCAGTTTAAGCATTACATTGCTGGTAATGCTGAGACACAAATTGTAAATATATTTATCATATACTTTAGAACTTACATTATTTTACATAAGTCAAAGACATGTTAACATGTAATAGCTGAAGATACAACACAGGTTCAGTGTGTGTATATATATATATATATATATATATATATATATATATATATATATATTGGCATTAATGAGGTAGGATGTCACTAGAGCAGGAAGAGAAGACAAAGGAGGAGGAAGGGCATAAGCAGAAATAATCAAGAAAAACATAAGCAGGAAAAGTTCTGATAGTGGAGACGTTGATAACAGTAGATAGGTAAGGAGATAAGGTGAGTAAGGAGGGGGTATTCCTAGGACACGATTAAGGATATAAGTTAGTTGGAGGAGAAGTAGTGGAGAAAAATGAAAGAGAGAGAGAGAGACATGGGATAAGAAAGATGAGAGAGTCAGGGTAATTGATAGAGAGACTGGTAATGGAAAAGAAACAGAAAGCATGATGGGTTTAGTCAGGATGGAAACATGAGCATATCCATGAGGAAGTTAGGTGTTGTTTTAGGTTGTGCTTTGAAATGTATGATAATGTTGTGCTGTTTTGGAGTTCCAGTCCTCAATTTTCATATTTTGTGTAGATTTTCATTTGGAAAAATGATTTGTTTCCAGTTTGATAACTGTATAACTGGGGCAGTCAACGGACCCTTTTCAGTCATAGCCTTGGCTTTCTTGGATGACATGCATAAAATTACAACTGTAAGACTTTATTACATTACTAAAACATTCATGTGAATTGCATATATAGTTGAAATACATGAGAAGCATTATTAGATATTCAATGCATATGGAATTGTTAGACATTCAAGAAAAAATTACAGCGCAAGTCTACTGAATGCTGAAGATTCAAAAGTAGGGATGAATGAAGGTATTTTGTTGTTACAAAAGGGTTAAGAAATGGGGGTTTAATACTAAACAAAATAGTAAGGAAGATGGAACCATACTTAAAATAGGGGGTAGATTACCAGCAAAGGCAGATATGAGGTACAAACAAACAAGAAAGACTGGGGGGGGGGTTAATATAGCCTACACATTTTTTTTCCATGCAGGCATCAGGCCACGCTGCTAACATGGCCGCAAACAATTTCGTGCATGAGATCGCCAACATGGAAACTTTCTCATAAGCAAGTGAATCTCATACAAATGAGGCAGGTAGAGCAATCCAGCAAGCAGATAGGCAGCACTGCAGACCCTGTGTCAGCATCCATAGTGTACATGGAAAAATTCCATGTACAGGAATATAGACAGACAAAAGGGGCTGTAACAATGTAGACAGATGGACAGAAATGGCATACCACGTACAGATATGAGTGAAACTATTCTCTGTGTGTCTGAAAAGTTAAAGAAAATAAGTTAAATTAAATGTATTTTTTTATTAATCTGAACGTTTGCATGATTCACTGCAGTGCGCAAATATGCTTTATAAAAAAATGTTTAAAAAATTGGAAAAAACAAAATTAATATTATGTGACAGAAATGTATTACAGGACCCTGCATGAAGTATCTGCAGTAGTGCATTGGTACTGTTGCTAGCATGGTAGGGCTTTGAAGCGTGTAGTTTCCAGGCTGTGAGCAAGGATCCCTATGCAAATGAGGTGGAGGTACTGAATAGCACAAAGGGGTAATCATGTCCGCATATCCCCTTCATGTAGCCAGAGAACCATGTTGTTGTTTACAGAGGAGGTAACTGACATCAGGATAGGGTGTGTCCAGGGGTGGCCCGTGCTATTGGACTGCAGCCCCCTCAGCTTAAAATAAAGAAAAATAAAGAAATAAAAATAAAAAAAATCACGGACTTTCGCGCATGCGCACTAGTCCGGACTGCTGCTGAGACAGTCTGGAGCATGCGCAGATTGTCTCAGCAGCAGTCCTGACTGGGAAACAAGAACGGAGCTCCCAGACGACTGCATAGACTGTCCTGGAACTAGGGTCAGGTCGGGTGTCGATCTCGCGACGGGCAGACTTATGTTGGTGTGGTAGGGAATACCTCAGGCCTGAACCCTGTACCTTGTATGCAGGTGTTAAAGAGGTGAATTCCCTACCCACCACCATTTGTAAAAAAAAATTGCAGATTTTTGCCTCATATTTGATCTGATCTGTTCCTCATAATATCTGTGGTTTGTAAATGCTGCAATGCTTGACATTTGATGGTGCAGTGATAGCATCGTTGCCTCACAGCTGCAGGTTCTCAGGTTTGATTCTTGGCTGGGGTGCCGTCTTTGTGGGGACTGTATCTTCTCCCTGTGTTTGTGTGGGTTTGCTTTAGTGTCCTCCCATGTTACAAAGACAAGTCTGCATTATTTCTTCCTGGGCCTCTGCTGAAAATTGTTTTTTTGTTCCAAGTCAGACTGTCCTGGTTAACAAATGTTAAATAAAATTGACAGGCATTTGAATTTCAGACTTCAGGTTTCTGAATGTTTAATTCCTTACATATTTTGCTGGTGCAGTGGCAGTATTGTTGCCTCACAGCTATAGGTTTTCTGGTTTGATTCTTGGCTGGGGTGCCTTCTGTGTGGAGTCTGCATCTTATCCCTGTGTTTGTGTGGATTTGCTCTGGTGTCCTGCCATTTTACAAAGACATGTGTCTACAGTATTTCTCCCTGGGCCTCTGCTGAAAATTGTTTTTGTTCCATCAGAAGTAAAATTGACAGGCATTTGAATTTCAGACTTCATATTCTTCAGAAAATGCATAGTAAAACAACTTTTTATTCTAGCAATAAATATATAGTAACACAACCTTTTATTATAGCAATTTTCTAAGTTTATAAGATGACTATTTGAAATTTGTCCTTATTTTTGAGACTGTATTACCCTGTTATTGGCTTTGTCCAGGTTTTTTGTGCTAAGGTTGATAGCTATGGCAAGAACTGAATTCACTGAATATGTTTGAGGGCTGTATTCCCTCATTACTGGGTTTGTCCAGGTGTTTTGTGCTAAGAGGTTGACAGCTATGGTGAGAACTGAATTCATTAAATGATAGCCATTTAAGTTTCAATCTTCCTCTCTTTCACAAAGCAGCTGATTTGGTGAAGTGGTATGTTGCTCTGACTGTTTTGCACAGGGACCTTGGCAGTAAAATGTATGGTGGTAACACAGCATTTTTCTTTCACAAAGCAGGTGATTTGGCATAGTGGTATGTTGTTCTGACTCTTTTGCTCAGGGACCTTGGCAGTAAAATGTATGTTGGTAACAGCATTTTATTCTAGCAGCTTTCCAAGATTATACAAGCAATGTTTAACGTGTCCCTGGTTTTTGCCCTTTTGACCCACCCCAATAAATTTGGCTTTTTCCAGATTTCTTGTGCTGCGAAGTTGAGATGCAGTTGAGTATTGAGTAGATTTTACAAGGAGCTGAGAGCTGCAGGGGAAGAGAAGTTTAGTGCTGATTATGCTAAATCAGCTCGCATTGCTAATAGCACAACAGGTTATGTACTTTCTTTTGATGCAGAAGGTTGTTGGTTCTACTCCCATAAGGGGTGAATGCTGCCATACTGAAAGTTAAGATACTAACTATGAGCCTGTTATCAGTTTGCCATCCATTTCCTATTGCAATATTACTAGCTTATTTTTAATGTAATTTAGGCAATTTATTCCTCAGGGGCATCAGACACTTTATTTTTCGATTAAACAATGAAATATAAAGGTGATTGCTAGCAGCAACCTCTTCATTACAGATTTATTTAATGTAGAATTATTTAGATGACTTTTTTACTACTTCAGAGATTGTACATATTTACTGATAATGGTGGACTGTAGAATTGTGCATATTTACTGATAATAGTGGACTGTAGAAGTTTGAGTAGACTTTTATGATGGAAATGTTCTGAATTGGGCAGTTTTGTCATTGGTGCATGCGTTTTGTTTCATTGTTTACTGGACAAATGTTCAAAACAATAGGAAGGTGTATCAAAGAGCACATGTATGTTTCATATGCAAGGGGCCTATGATTTAAAAACAGCCCAGAATTAATCTTTATCTGCCACGGGTAAAATGTATTTTCTTTGAATGTGGGTTTCAATGTTGTTTCAATGAATGTGAGTTTCAATGGCAGAGAAGTTTTAATGCCAAGTTTGTTTAGCAGATGTCTTAGTGTTTGTGCTATAAAATGCAAAATAAAACTTTCAAATGAAGTTCAAATCATCATAGAAGTAAATCAGTATGCACGTTAGTGTTTATGGTAAATGGAGTGAAATAGTCAAGTAATGGATCATTGGAATGGCTGCAGGGGGAGGCTCCATTCAACCATGGTTTTGTGAGGGGGAAGGGCGGCAAACTTCGCAGCCCCAGCTGAACCATACCTCCCAACTGTCTAGATTTTCAAAGAATGAATAGATTTTTTGCTTCTTATTTTTGGTTTGTTCCTCATAAAATTTGTGTTTTTCTGGCAAATCATTTAGGAATTAAGTCACTAAATAATGACACACTGAGTTTCAGACTTCATAACCTTCAGAAAAATGCATGCTAAAGTAAGACCTGTTCTATCAACTGTCTTAGTTTATACAAGAGCAATTTTTAGTACTGTTTATATGTTCCCCCAATATATTTGGCCTTGTCCAGATTTATTGCATTAACAGGTTGAGTGGTACATGCAAATAAATTGCTTTATAGAATTAGGCATAGCCAAACCTCTCAACTGTCCCTGATTTTGGCTCAAAATGTTGCTCTTCCCCTAATGATCCCTCTGCAAAATAGCAATTTTGGAAGAAAACATGGAGGGTTTATAATTAAGAAATAACTGTAATAATCAGTTAGATTACTTTTATTTCAGAAATGCATGTAGATTATTTTATTTTGTCAGCTGCTCAAGTTAGCAGTACTAATATTAAAGTATCCCTTCTTTGACAGGTTCCCAGCTGTATTGTGTTGCTATTTTATATTTTTACATCACATTTTTGGCCCATTTTTCATAAAATTGTATTTTTTTGGCAAATTAGTGACAAATCATTAAAGACTAAAGTTAGAAAATAATGACAGACACTTGAGTTTCAGATTTCATACCATTCAGAAAATTCATACTAATGCAAGACCTCTATTATCTTTCTAAGTTTATAAGAGCAATATTTTAAAAATTGTCCTTATTTTTGGGCCTTTGCCCTATTTCTTTGTATGGCTTTGTCCAGATTTCTTGCTCTGAGGTTGAGAGATATGACAAATGTGTCAGGGCCATCACAAGTCAGCCAGAGACATTTCAAACTGTGACATAATTGTTGCACCCACTCCCCATGTAGTGACTCTGGATGTGTCGAAGCAAGGCACGGAGTAGTTATGCAGTGTAAATGTGCAGAGTATCCCCCCATCCAAGGTAGACACAGGTACTAGAGTGGTTTTTCATCTGTCCTTGATTTTTACAGAATAGTCTGGTTTCTGTCATATTTTTTGTACTGTTGATTTATGCTTATTACTCAAAGTGCCTGTTGCTCTGTGTTTAAGTAGCAATACTTTAATGACCATTAGGTAAGCTTGCTGAGATTGCAAGATGCAAGTAAGCTTTAATAAGCATACTGTTAAAGAATTGCCAACACTGAAAGCCTTTCTGTTGCCATGTAGAGAATACTTAACTAGATAATGTATAAGCCTTGGGTATTGAAATGCATATGCCAGTATTTGTAATAAAGGACAGGATTACATTATTTTAAGAGTCTCATTACACTTGGAGACTTCCAATCATCTCTGCAGGCTTTACCCGTAAACAGAATGCCAATTGTGTGGTCCATAACCTGTACAGTAATCCTTTTAGTGTGGTCCATAATCTGTACAGTAATCCTTTTAAGCAATGTATCTTGAGCTTATTTCTTGTTTGCTTTTCATTTTTTTACTTTGATCATGTTTTCCCCATGAAACAAGTAGATGTCAGGCAGCAGGTCTTTTTTTTGGATAAGGAACATTTTTACAAGTGGGGCATCAGAGATTTCTACTTTCAGCATGTTACTTGGTACTTTAATAAAGCTGAATATAAATTATAATTAGAACTGTAGTGCAAGAAGTGGTTTGAGTTGAGTGCTGCTTGTTTTTCTTATACTTGATTTTGACTGGCATTCCATTAATGTATTTAAAAAAAGTAATTTATTTTTTCATGCCTCACAACCTTTTTTTGTTTCCATCTAGATATTAAGCTGTCATGCAGTCAATGCATTGAAATATTTTTATTCTTCTACACTTCATTTTGTCTTGATTGGACTCTCATAATGAAGGTTTGGCACCCAGGGCAGTATATTTAGTTTTTGTGGTTTTGAGCATAGCTCCTCCCCTTTCTAGTTGGCCGCACCCCTTCCCATTGACCCCCACCCATTCAGCTGTCTCCTGCAGCCCCCCTTTGATTTGAAGTCACCAGCTGCCACTGGGTGTGTCCAATGACTTCTAAGCTTATTCCAGCTTGCTTGTGTGGAGCGCCACTGTGCTGAGTGTATCCTTGCAGGGGGTTGTGTGCACTCATGTTTAAGCTTTGTTTAGCTAAGGGAAGCATGTTTCAGCATGTTTGTGCAGTACGCCGCCATGCTGAGTGTGCAAGTCTGGGGGTGTGTGTACACTGACTGCTAAGCTTTGTTTACCTATGGTGCGCACGTTTCCATGGCATTGCACAGTGCTGAGTGCATCTAAAAGCCAGTGACATATTAATTAGTTTTGGCCTCTCTTTAACTTAAACTAGGGCCATTAAATAGTGTTAATGATATACTAGGCAGGTGCAATGTATCATAGGTAGCCAATCACACAGTCAGCACCTACAGCAGAGGACTATGCTGACTTGGGAATGTTAACTGAGAGAATACTAGGGGCTGCTGCAGGTCTGCTACATCTGTATGTGCTAGATGCTACTCACAACAGGTCCAGACAGAGAAAGAGAAGAGTGTTCAGGCCCAGGGTAACCTTCTAGGGACTACATGAGCTGTAGATTGTAGAGTGCTACATGGTGGACAGGGGCATACTACAAGACCTCACTGAGGTCTACTACCCTCAACTCAGACCCAGAGCAAATGGAGGGGAACCCATCCCAGTGGAAACAAAAGTAAGTGTATCCCTTAGGATACTAGCTACAGGTACTTTCCAAAGACCAATTGAGGACATGATGGGGGTCTCACAGGCATCTGCTTCCATGGTACTTCACCAGTTCCTGGATGCCATGCTACCACATGCCAGTGAGCAAATGTCTTTTCCCCTCACCCCTGAGGCGAGGGCCAACAATATACAACACTACTGCCATGTAGCCCACTGCCCTGAGGTACTAGGTGCCACAGATTGCCCTTATGTACACATCAAGTCACCATCCAGTGAGGAGGGCAGAATCTACATCAACTGGAAATGGTAGCCCTCCATCAACTGCCAGGTTGTGTGCATTGCCCAGGGCATTATCATGAATATGTGGGCTGGCAGACCTGGCAGTTATCACAACTCTCGTATCTGGCATGCATCACAGCTGTACCAGATGTTTGTGTTTTCTAGGGGAGACATCCCTCATGGCCATTTACTGGGGGATGCTGGCTATGCACTGGTACCATGGATGATGACACCCATCAGAAACACACACACACCCTCTGAAGAACACTATAATGAGGCACACGCACAAACTAGGAACATCATAGAGTGTGTGTTTGGGCTTCTGAAGTCACGGTTTTGGTGCCTCAATATATCTGGTGGAGTCCTGCAGTACTCTCCAGCCACATATGCCCATATGTTCACAGTATGTGCCATGCTACACAATATGATCCTGCAGAAACAGCTGCAGCAAGATTAGCAAAGGAAAGGGATACATAGCCCCATACTAGTGCCTAAGTCACCACAGCCACAGTCAAAGGAGGACTGGGAGAAGGAAACCCCTGATGATGTCCCCGTAGCCAGACATAGGCGTGCCCAGTACACTCTGGCTTTGGCTAACAGACAATGCATAGCACATTCACTGACAACCTAGGGCCCTAGGGACTGACACCTTACTCATACTCACATACATATAGTAAAATTATTGATGCAAGACAACCCACACAACCTTTACCTATCCATGTATGGACTGTATATACTGCTTGCATCATACAGAGTCAACCCTGAACTACAGTCCTGTCAATTGCTGCATTTGCAAGGTAAGTCTATAACCTACACACTACTTGTAAGGATTACTATAATATGGTATCATGTTTTTAATTTCTCCAAATCTTTTGGGTTTCTAATACCATGACAGGAATGGACCCCATTCCTAAGTCAAAGTACGATTAAAGTTCATGAAATTAGTATTGTTTCAATCTTTGATGTCAGCCAAAAGTACTCTTTTCAGCATCTGCAATGTGCCCAGTAATGACTCTTTCTGCAATTTGTACGATGTTACATGGATTGGCAACATATCTAAACATGATTGTAGATTCTTTTTTATAAGACCCATTGCTCCTACTACTATTGAAACTGTCTGGGTATCTTTCTTCCACATTGCTCTCTTTTCTGCCTACAGATCCTGATATTTTATGACTTTGTGTCTCTCTGTATGCAAGACACTGTAGTCAATGGGTGTGATGATTTCAATAATCAATGCTACTCTTGTCTTCCTTTCTTGGACCGCTGTATCCAGTTTTCTAGCATCTATCATTTGAACTGCTGGTAATGGTTGATCCCATGTGATATAAACTTCATCATTTTCTATGATGCTTTGTGGCTCATGTTTCCAGTGTTTTTCAGAAACTTCAATACTATAATGTATGTACAATCCTCAGTGCAACAATCTTGCCCCAGTATTATACCTTTCAGTATACAGTCCTTCCTCCATTAATATGTCGCAACAAGCAACAAGGTGTGCGACTGTTTCCAATTCGGTTTTAGAAAACTTATGTTTGTCTTTTTCTCCCACATGTTCAATGGACTTTATAAACCGGCATGTATGTAGCCCACTATCTTGGGCTGCCAATATTAACCTTACATCCCTTGATTTGAATTCTCCTCTCCTTAACCATTCCTGTGTTTGTTCTTGATCAACCTGAGGTTTTCCAGAATTTTTCTACACTTGCAACTATATTTATGCTTTTTCCACATTTCTTGCCTTCTCATCTGGTCCTTCATCTTATATTCTTTCTTTTGTTTTTTTTAGCACATGCAATTGCTGCCTGATTTTTATCTACTTTTGCTAAATTAAGCAGAAAAGTCATCTTATATTTATTCTCCTCATGTTTCAAAACTTTCACTACATTTGGGTCTTGTGAGATCAGCAGATATGTGTAGAGTCCCACAATTGCAGATCTATACATGTAATCAATTTCAAGGAGGCCCATCCCTACTTCAGAACAACATGTAATCAATTTCAAGGAGGCCCATCCCTTCTTCAGAACAGGGAATATATAATCTTGGTATACATTGATTTTTATAAATCATTTTGTGAGCATGAAACATCCTTCTTGTTTTCCTATCTAATCTAGCCAACATGTTTTGGGGCCAGTCAGTCACTCCAAAACTGTAAATTAGGACAGGAAGAGCAAATTGGTTTATAGCTTGGATTTTGTTCCTAGATGTCAACACTGTTTTCAGAATTAATTTAAGTCTTCTAAAGTATTCCTTACTAAGTTTTATTTGCATTTGTTCATGTTTTATTGTTGATCCTTCATCAATTCCCAAATATTTATACACACCCTGTTGCTCAAGTTCTTTTATATCACATTCTTGTCCCAAACTGATGTTTTCCTGGTGCTGCAGTTTTCCTGCTTTAAAGGTTGCTTTTGTACACTTATCAAGACCAAATGACATTCTTATATCATCTGAAAAAGTTTTGACAGCCTGCAGCTGTGCTTTCAGTTCCTCACATGATGAGCTATACAGTTTTAAATCATCTACAACGAGAAGATGAGAAGTATTTACACTTTGTTGTTTTTAGGAGTCAAATTGTAGCCATAGTCTAAGTTGTTAAGTAAACAGTGTAATGGGTTAATAGCAAGGCAGAATGGCAAAGAGTCACCCTGGAATATCCCCCTTGGAATTTTTATCTCTGGGATAATAAACTGTTCTTTACCATGGCTTAATCGTAAAATGGTCTGCCACTGTTTCATGGTCACTGTAATGTAATGGTAATGTATGTATGGATCTGTTGGATTTATGCAAGGAAATATAGTGGGCTATGTGGACAGACGAAACATCCACATGGGACTACAGGTACCCAGTCCAATAGTACGTGTTCTCTAATAATCACTAGGCCTCATGGCTGGAATATGCACTACATCAGTCAAGGGAGATGTTAAACAGTGGGGTCACTCGATATTTGGACTACTGCCTATCCCAGTAGATCATGTGCTGTTGTTCTCCCACCACCAACGCAGCAGTGTTCCCATATAACTTCTTTAACAGTATGTCAGCAATGGTATATCAGCAGAACAGGCAATCTCAGAGCTGTAACATAGAAGTTGATCACACATTGTATGCCACACATAACACAGGTATAACAACATACATATTTATGCTGTTGATTGTGTGATGAATGACTCCACTGCATCTGACAGCCTGTGTGGCTCAGTGGACTAGGGAAGTTAGTATGGGTAATGGTGGTGATGCTTCTAATCTGGAAGTAGGCACATCTTTTGCATGTGAGGTATTATTATGTTGGTGTTTGACAGACTGTCAGTCTGTGTGTGGAATAACAGTATGAACCTCAGTCACATATTAAGTACAGCAGACATCTAAGGAATGCCATGGACATTTTGAGTGACGTGCAGTACTATAGAAAGAGGGACAGATGCCAGTGACTATAATATACCTCTCAACCTCTTAGTGCAAGAAATCTGTTCAAAGCCTGCCAAAATGGGGGGACAAAGGCCTACAAACAGGGGCATATGTTAAATACTGTTCTCATAAATGTAAACAGTTGCTAAAATAACAGGGTTTGTTTCAACAGACATTTTTCTGAAGGATTTGAAGTCAGACACTCAAATGTATGTCACTATTTAGTGACTTCAGTCTTAAGTTCATCCAAGTGATTTGCCAGAAAACCACAAATATTATGAGGAACACACCAAAGCTATGAGCCAAAACTCTAGACATTCTGCAAAACTCTGGACAGTTGAGAGGTATAGTTTGTAACACACAAAAATACCTGACTGGAGTACAGGTAGGTGTGGCCTGGAGTCACTTTATAAGCATTGACAGTCGCACTGGGCATGCCCAAACACTTAGTTAAAATGAGTGCAATTCTGTTGCCCCTTCATCAAAATGACCTGTTATGTATAGATATGTCTATACATCCAGATGTATATGTATACATATTCGTCTGTCACTATCTGTCTCACACATACATAGTATATGTATCACTATGTAGTGTCAGATAGATATATACTAATATATATATATATATATATATATATATATATATATATATATATATATAGCTATATATCTATATATACATATACATACATATATATATATATATATATATATATATATATATATACGGATCACCTTCATTTGCCTGAAAGCTCATTTGCCCGACACTCATTTTTCCCAGACCAAATGACTGAAAGCTCATTTGCCTGAAAGCTCATTTGCCCGAAAGCTCATTTGACTGACAAGTAGTATCAGCAAGGAAATGGAATATGCCCCCCTCCCCACTGTAGTGCGACCCTGGAGTTAGAATATATAGGTGGGGGGGTGTGGGGGCCAAAGCCCCCCACAATGGGGGGTGTGGGGGGCGAAGCCCCCTACTTCATTTCATATGATATTGTTACCTTTTGATGTAATATTGCTTAGTAACAGGAAAGTAAGTGGGGGGCTTTGCCCCCACACCCCCCGTTGTGGGGGGCAGTGCCCCCCACACCCCCCTACCTATATATTCTAACTCCAGGGTCGTTTTTCATCTACTGCTATTTTTGGATTTTGGAACATTTTTTGGTCAATTCCCCACCATTGCTTTGCTCAGCAGCTCTTATTTACTTTACATTTCGTTTGCCTGCTGCCTTGCTGAGCATTAACTTCGCTGGTTTGCTTCAATTTATTTTCTTGTTTACATCGGGTAATATTTGTTGTAACACCGAAAAACAAAAAGAATGATCCTCG
Source organism: Protopterus annectens (assembly GCF_019279795.1). Taxonomy (NCBI): domain Eukaryota; kingdom Metazoa; phylum Chordata; order Ceratodontiformes; family Protopteridae; genus Protopterus; species Protopterus annectens. The sequence goes on along the minus strand of NC_056739.1, from coordinate 1,347,592,923 downwards.
TTAACAGAAATGTGTTTTGCCAATGCATTGTTTAAATCACTTTTTGCTATAGCATACAAGTGTTCATATAGTCTTTTTTTGAGTGGTCTATCAGTTTTGCCTATATAAAAGGCCGGACATTTTTTACAAACTGCCACATAGACCACTCTGTTAGAACAACAATTAAATGTACCATTAATATGATATTCTTTCCCAGCTAACACAATGTTGTTCCCAACATAAACATGTTTACAAAATTGGCAACAGCCACACTTTCTCATTCCAACATTTTTGTGATTAGATATTGGTTTTCTCAATTCCAGCAATTGCTTCAGATTTTGCCCTCTTCTATAAGTGACAATAGGTTTTTCACCTACCCGACTAACGAGATGTTGATCATCCAAAATTATTTTCCAATTTTTACGCACTATGTTAGAAATTGCATTGGCATCAGTGCAGAAAGTAAACAGGAATGAAATTTAAAAAAAATTCTTGTCTACTACTATTTTACTAATCATATTACCTCCCCCAAGAAGTGGTTTAAAATGTCCAGATTCTCTTTTTATATTCACTTCATGTCTTAAATCTTCCACAAAGTTGAAAGGATACCCACGTGCCAAGAACATAGCTTGAATGTTGTCACATTCACTTGTAAAATCAGCTAAATCAGAGACCATTCGAGCTGCTCGCACAAATTGACCTTTAACTACACTTTTTTTCTGATGTAAAGGATGAGAGCTAGAAAAGTGTAAGTATGTGTTAGAAAAGGTGCTTTTCCTAAAGATAGTTGACCTAAATCTCTGTAAGGAATCATCCTTGCTTATTGTAACATCAAGAAAGGTTATCTCATTAGAGCTAGCTACATTAGTAAATTCCAAAAAGTGTGTCATCCCAGATAGCTGTTCCATAAAAGTGGGAATGAGTTCGTTAGGACCATTCCATAAGAAAAACATGTCATCTTGGTACCTAGTGTACCAAGTGACATGTTGTTTGTAACACTCATTTTGGAACAAGCATTGGAACTCCCATGTTGCTAAAACACTGTTAGCAAAAGTGCATCCACACGGTGACCCCATAGCTATCCCACTGGTTTGAATATAGAGGTTATCCTTAAATGTATAATGGTGTCAAAGCACACATGGACAGGGCACATTGTTCCTGCCCACAGGTTTGCCTATCTAACTGCATGCAGCCACATATGGCCATACTGGTAAATGTACACACATACCTAGGATAATAACAGTTATCCCACTGCTAGGATACTAGATGCAGATAGTGAGAAGCATTATCACTTTGCAGACCACAGATGCTGTTTAACACAAGCCTAGTTTGTGTAATGCACAAGTACTATACCTGCAATCACATATACAACAGACTCAATCTGTGGTGCATGCAAAAAGTACTGTGATTTATAGTAAATAAGATTAGAGAGGTAAGGGTTCTAATTTCACTACTTGGTGCATGCACGTGTGTATGTATACCCCTGCAAAACAACTGCCATGCCATCATGGGCTATCCACCTGAAATGGTTATGCACTTTTTGGCCCTGTAACTTGCTGCTGGCTTCCAAACTGCCCTCTTCTATAAGGCCTGATGATGTCATCCACATTAAGACTACCAGCTGACAGTGTATTATCAAGAATTAAGCTGTGGTGTGTGCGATAAATACTGTGATCTATAGTGTGTAAGACAAGATAAGTAGGGTTTCTAATCTTACTCCAGGCTATTTGGTGCATTTGAGTGTATACCCCTGCAAAACAACTGCAATGTTCTCATGGGCTATCCACCTGCAATGGTTATGCATGTTTTGGCCCTGTAACTTGCTGCTGGCTTCCAAACTGCCCTCTTCTACAAGGCCTGATGATGTCATCCACTTAAGACTACTTGCTGACAATGTAGTATCAAGACTTAACCTGTGGCATGTGCGATAAATACTGTGATCTACTGTGTATAAGACTAGATAGGTAAGGGTTCTAGTCTCACTCCAGGCCACTTGGTGTGCATGTGTGTCTCAGTGGCATAAATATGATCATCTTGCTAACATAGAAATATGTAGGGTTTTGCAGTATTTTATTTGTAGGGTGTAATGTGGCCCTCCTAAAAGACTTGCAGTATTTTATTTGTATCATATGATGTGGCCCCGAAATGACTTGCAGTATTTTATTTGAATCATATGATGTGGCCCCCATAGGACTGACCACAACAAGGCTAGCTGATGTCATCAAAAATAATATGTCCTGAACTGATAGTACTAGCAGACATGAGGTGTGTTGTCATAAACTGTGATCTGTAGTATGTGCCATTACATAGGTAAGTGTTCTCATCTACATATCGCCAACTTGCACTATGTTGTCCCTTGGTGTGCCCTGTACACTGTGACTGAAAGTGGTGGTAGCCTCAATGTAGCCATGGTTGTGTGTGAGTCTGTTCGAGCATTTTACATCATGCGATGGAAACATAGGATGTTTGAACTTCACTGGCATAATGGCCATACAGCCCTCACAATCATAGACATCTTTATACCTGTTGTTACAGGATCAGCACATATTGCCCCAGTCCAAGAGGGACACAGGCAGACACCCTGTGTTGAGATAATGGTTGTCCAGCCAATCATACAGATGGCATGAGGTGAGGTGCACTGAGGTGCTCTGTGTGCCATTAGGCAGGGTTCTGTTAAATGATGTGTTTAAGTCTGCTAGACAAATCTTTCCCACAAGCATGTAGTACCAATATTACATATGAAGTCAATGTCCTTAAAGTGGGTTATCCATCTACTATGCTTCCTACAGATAGGCACATATGAAATAAAGCAGGGTCACACATTGCCCCATATGCAAGGTACAGATCATCTGTGAGTAGTCTATATGCCACAGGTGACAATGGCACTCATTGCAGACTATCCCCAATGAACACATACTGATGACGTGAATTGACCTTGTGAGGGACCATACTGTTGGGTGCAATTGCCGGTACTGCTTGGAAAGGTACATCACCAAATGGCCAATGCACTCAGATATTGGCATGCTGAGGGAAGAGTACATGGAGGTTATGAGCATGTCACTTACAGGTGATTGTGGCCTCAGCTATGTCATATGACTCATGCCATACCACTGTAGAGACAGAGTGGTTTGAGGCACATTAGGTGTAAACCTGTGTGGCCAGGTCTACGTGCCCAGTTCATTCACCCCTCAGTATGTACATCACATGTTGTGACTGATGTGCTACTTGCCAGGTACATAGGTCTAACTGATGGAACTGATACTGTATATATATATATATATATATATATATATATATATATATATATATATATAGATATATATATATATTTGCATGGAGTTTATGGCCATTACTATGTCAACAGGCATGTGTTTGCAATACCCTCTTGTAGGATAGTGACATAGCACAGAGACTCTATGAGTGCTCACAGTTTGCAGGCATCAGCCAACATTGTTAGCCACAGTCAGTAGTCACATGCATTGTGGTTGAATGGATTCCAAGCAGTAGAGGACCCAGGACTGTACCCTGCTGTGCACTTCTGTTGACAAGTCAGATATTGGAAGCAGATGTCCCCATGTTGCGTATGTGTGTCAGCAATGGGCCACTTAGTAATCCCTACAATGACAGTATCATGGATGCCTAAGTGGGTGCTTTGAAAATGTTACCTGAGTGGGGGATATAGTCAGATGGCTTGGCTGAGTCTAGGGGGTTGTATGCCCTGATGCACCCTCACCCAGGTCCATGGTGACTCCCTCAGAAATGTCCACCACATTTAACAGTCATGCTCCCCCTGTCACATATCCAAACTGTGTACAGTCAACTGTGTGTAGAACACATTTATGTGTGGTGATCAGCTTTATGATGATTGCCTGTACAGCCATACAGACATGGATACTCAAAGAGGTGTATAGTTATGTCGGTCAGTGGATGCACCACCTCTGTGCAAGGGTATAACAGATGACATTGTCCACTCAGCTGGTGTGCAGTCAGTAGTGTTGCTATGATTGCAAGGGTGTCCCAATGGTGTTAGTAATCCTTGTCAGATTGCATGTGGGATGCAGCCTGGAATGTTTGCATGTGCATTAGATGCTGTGTGTCTTCCAATGAGAGGCCAGTTATGAACTGCTCTGTAAATATGGAGGTTATGAGACAGGTTGTGTGTCACATGTGGTGGGGACAAGGGAGTGTACTTGATGCAGACAGTGTGGGTGTACAGATTAGGTATGAGTCCAGACCCATCATATGTGGCATCATGACATATGAGGTCACTGACAATTGGGGCCTGTCCTTTGAGGTCACACATGTAACTACACTGTGTGTTTTGGTACTGCTTTGTGTGGGTGACTACTTTTGCCACTTATCCTGTCTACTCAACATCACAACAACACTATGTGCTTCTTTTAGTTGAGGAGGTAGTGCCTCCATGTTAGGGGTGCACCCTCATCCCAACTGTCACACAGCACTCTCCACTTATTATTGTAAAGCCTGCTAATGGCAGATGGCCATCAGTCAGGTTTGCTGAGCCATGATAAGCCTGTGTCCCTCCTATCATGTACAGCCAAGTTCATGCAGTTGTAATGCTGCTGACATACTGCATGGGTGTAGAGCTCTGCATACTTGCCTGTCCCATCTGAAGGGGGAGTTGCAGTCACACTATGTCAACTATTCCACAGGAGCTAATGAATGGCATTTTTGAGATATATGTCTATTGTCTGCAAAGGGGCGGTACGTGGTTGTAGTTCTAAGGAAAATGATCTGTGGCCAGATCCCACCAGGGAGAACCTCACATGCCGGGGGGGCTGTATTGGTCACCCATATTGGTAAACACATGCAGTACATTGGTTCCCTGTATGAGGATGTCACGGCACTGCTGCAGGGCATTGTAGGTAAGGACCAGGATCATCCTTTGGGCAAGTGAGCCACAGCACAACTAAGCATACAGTGTGTAAATATTACACTTACCTAACGTGTTTGTCTGTGCTCTGTCCAGACACCTTGCATGACTCTCTTCTTGTAACATGCTGTAAGTGACTGCAATACTTACTTGCACAGAGGACAACTAGCATGTAGTGCCAAGCAGTGTCCCCATATCTCTGATTTATGTCATCTGAAATGTCAAGATAGGGGTTAGCATGGATATGGGCACTGACACTTTCGTACATGTACTGGTACTTGACCAAACACTGTTACTTTTGCTCAAGGCTAGATCATGCCTACCAACTGTAACTAGCAGAGCCCATTGACTGTTACACTATGCAGTGGATGTCAGATATATGTCTCACTCCACCAACCATAGTCTGACAAGGTGTATGACAATATTAGGCCAGCAGACCTAACTGGACACTGTGTATGTCATGTACAGAGTGTTATGTCAGCTTGTGGATAGGCAAGTGTCTGATAGTCATACTCTGGAAAGATAGCATTGGGAGACCTATGCTGCAATGATGGCTGTCACCAGTGACTGGTGTACCCCATCTACCTATTGCCTCTCTGCAGTCACAGCCACTGTCAGTGACCTCGGACTAAGTACATTAGCAGGTGATTGCATATTAGGAGCTGTCACAGAATCCCACACAGAAGCAACAGTTATCCAGAATGGCCTAACAGACAGTCAGTTGTTCTCTGAGCCACTGACAAAGACTAAATGCCAATGAGTGCCCAATACTATCCTGTGAGAAATTATCCACCCCTGCAAAATATTGTAGTGTACGCACACCACACACAGTTGAGCCATTACACATGGAGTTATGGACACAGAGGGTAATGTAGCCTTTGACTTTCACTGGTCGGTAAGATGTGGGGATGCATTCGCTGTTGTACACCCTATACCGACAGGTTTGGGATGTAAATCCAAGACAGTCACTGCTATACTGACTGTGGCAGTCATAAAACCTATCATTGTGTGCAGTGGCACCCTTACTATGTCACTACACAGGCATATTGTACAACTTGTAGCAGTTACTATGTCACTACACAGGCTTATCGTACAACTGTATCAGCCACACAGGTTCCATGGTACACCAATACACAGTGAAGCTAACATGTCCTATGGAGTCCATGTCATGACTGCATATGTGTCTGTCTCCTACATGCTTTGGAGGGGATGTGTATGGTTCCATACAAGGAAGTGTTGGATCCCAGTGTGCAGCTCCTGACTGTCCATGACAGGACTAATACATGTCTCTCCTGTTCTACATGCCTACAACATCACTGTGGTATACATAGTACATACTGGAGAGATGGGTATGTAACACAGACAGTGCACCCTACATGAAGCAGGCTCCCAATACATGTGAAGTGCACATCGTCTTTGACACACATCATGTGCAGGTTACACAATGGGATGCAGAGCATGATAATCATAATGTGTGTTGGGAAACTGTCTATACTGGACACAGGATATTTGTAGATGGGTTATCTCCATCAACACAGCTTGTAGATGTGTGAGCTCCCAAAAACCCTGGTGACACTTATCAAGGGTAGCAGACCTGTTCACAGATTAGGGATGCATGAGTACACTGAATGCCACCATTGTCCTTGTTAGTCTGTTATACACATATGAACCTATGGAGCCATGCACTTATAGTGCTGTACCTTGTTGATGACATATTTCTGCTATGCTGACATGCCATCCTGTGCAGCTTCATTGTCGCTGTGTATCCAAAGATTATCCCAATAGACCCCTGAAACAGAAACAGGTCCATGGCACACCTGTCATCATGTAACTATGCAACCATTGCATCATACAACATAAGGTACACAGAAGAATGTGCCATACTCATGACAAATGCCAGCATACAGTATCTGTTGTTAACCACTACAAGTGGCATGGCAAAACAACACTGCATTACACAAGTACATGTTAACTAATATAGTCACTCTGTGCATCAGACACATAGTTTCATTTTCCTGCATCAATGTCGAGGGTGACAGGGATGTGGCACAGGTATCATCACTTGCACAGGGTGTTGTGAGGGGGTGCAGTAGGTCTACACTGACCAAAATGGTTGACAGCATGTGTGCTAGTCAGGAAGGGAAGCAGATAAAATGGACTATGGAAAGGTGCCTTGTGTGTCTGTAGGTGGCCTGCATTTGATAGTGGTGTGTGAGTGTGTGCATGTACACAGTCAACCTCAGTGCTCATGTGTGGATATTGGACAGCTTTGGACTGTACATGGTAGAGTTGACAGTTCACTATATCCAGCCACGAACACAGGAAATGGCCCTGCCAGGAGTTGCACTAGCACCTCCATGCCCAAGGTCAGAAGCGGTGCTAGTACCTGATGGTGACTGCTGTCTGCTGGGTCCATGACCCCCACAGGAATGCCCAGGACCATGAGCCCTGACCAACCACATTGTGGTGTGGACAGCACACTACCCTCTGTAGCACTGGATGTACCACCACTATGGGAGTGTGACTGTGCATGTCCACGTGGACTCTCAGCAGATGGGGTTGCTGACCTATGTTCATGAGTCTTACGGTCAACTCCAACCACATGTTCCAGCACAGACAATGTGCAGTCGAAGACAGACACTGTCTCTGCTCCCCTTCTGTTGACTGCATCAGTCAACCAATCCAGGGTGTCCCCATGCAGTGGAGGCAGTCATGGATGTCAGACTGTGCTGCATCCATAACCTTAAGTCTATATCTGGTATTCCATTCAGAAAGTGCCGTGCCTCCATGACAGCCCAAAACATGCACTGAGTGACCCGTTATGTGACACCTTCAACAGTTGGTGAACAGACAGCAGGCCTCCTATAAGCCCCCCTGTCAATCCACCTGTGTGGGACTTCAGCACCCCTCCAGCTATGGCCAGTGTCTACACTTACTGGAGCCATAGATACCACACTTCTCTGTTCAATGTCACCAGCCTCTGACTATCCAATATCTGTTGCCTCCAGAGACTGGATATGTGTGGGCAGACTGACTGTGTGTGGTGACAATGGAGGCAGAAGAGGGATGTCTACCTCTGGAACAGATTCAGCCCCTGACAACACCACCTGTGCCTCACTGTGGCCACCATCATCATCATCAGAGTCTGAAGATTCCAGGAAAATTGTCTCCACCCTACTACTTGACCTTTCTAAGGCCTTTGATACTATCTCACACAGTCTGCTCCTAACTAAACTTTCCAACCTTAACCTTTCTCCCTCCTCTTTAAACTGGTTCTCCAGCTACCTATCAAACAGACACCAAGCTGTAAAATGGAAAAAAGCCACTTCCTCTTTTCTCAATACCCCACGAGTTCCCCAAGGCTCCATACTTGGTCCTCTCCTCTTTAACATATTTATAAATGATTTTCATAAATCCATCCCATTCTCTGACATTATCCAATATGCTGACGATTCTACCATTATTTGCTCTGCCTCATCTGTCCCTAAGCTTCTAAAGCTCACACAAGAAGCTTTCTCAATTACTGAGCATTGGATGAAAACAAACCACCTAGCTCTAAACTCTAAAACCAAACTCATGGTATTTACCCCTCTAAAACTACTCCCTTCAATACAAACAATTTCTTGATTATAAGTCAAAACAACTCAATTCTAGAACTAGTGTCCGAAACTAAGTTACTTGGTGTCCAAATTGACAACCAGCTTAATTTCAACTCTCATCTTCAACTAAATATCAAAAACCACCAAAAGCTGGGTATGCTCTACCGTCAAAACCATTACCTCACAAAGACCTCTAAAATCGCTCTCCTCTTCCTTTCTTATTCCATCCCTGCTCTATGGCTCACCTCTCCTAACAAATCTTCAGTCCTCTCAAAAGAAAAAACTTTCCTCTGGCTACAATAAGATCGCCAAGTTCGCTGGCCACAGGTCATCAACCCACCACTGTTCCTCTCTCCAAAACTAAACTGGCTTGAACTTCCTCATCAGCTAAACTACATTCAGCTCACCCTAGCCCATAAGCTCATAAATAACCCCTCTCTCTGTCCCTCCCTGTCTTCTGCTTTTAAGTTACATCTACCAGACAGAGTCTTAAGGTCTAACAACCAAAACCTACTAGAAGTACATAAACCAACACGTCCCCAGGCAAATACCTTCTATCCTCTAACCTAGCCCGTCTTTTGGAACTCACTCCCACCATCCATTCGTACCACCTCTAATCTTTATTCATTCAAAAATCTCTACACACACATCTAAAGTTGCAATGGGAATGTTCCTGTTCTCATCCATCATAAAATATGGAACTCTTAATCCTTCATCCATTCTTAAGCTATTCAACAAAGCCTATTTATCTTATCATTCCCTTCATAACTACATTCATTTATAACAAAACAACTCTACCTCTCTAAAGTCATACACAACTCACATCTATTTTACCTATTTCTATTACACTGTATTATATGAATGTTACCTCAAATGCAAAATCAATGACTGTATCCTATTTTACATTTGTATAAGTATCTAAGCTATCTATTGTTTATTCCTGCCCTCTGGTTTGCTTTAAGGGCTTTTTTAAATTGTTTGTACCTATTTTGTGTGTCTGTTTTTTGGAGCTTTTTCTCCCCAGGACTCCATTGAAAATGGGTTCTTTTAGGCCCAATGGACTATCCTGGTAAACCAACTGCAAATAAATAAATAAATAAATAAATAAATAAATAAATGAAGAGATAATGACATCAGGTTGTGTAGGGGACAGAGACCAACCCCCCCCAGTCACCTGTGATAAAAAAGAAAAAATAGTACATGAATACCTGCACTATTGTTCATAGGTTCAAAGGTGTGTACTAGGCTAATGGCCCTGGAGCCTTTATAAACCTAGCTCATAGGATTACCCTGACATCGTGCCACCCGACCTTAGTTCCCAGTGCGTCTGTCAAGTAGAGCCACTGGAGTGTTCCCCAGGGTGAATTTTCTATTTCCCATCCACACATCAAGGTTTTTCTTGAAGAGGGCCAGTGAGGTGCTCTGTTTGACATGTATGGGAAGTCTATTCCATAGCAAGGGCAATCTCTGGCTTATGAACCTGTCCCTCCAGCACATTCAGTTGATTGTGGCAATGAGGTTGAGGTCACTGGAGCATGTGGTGCAGAGGGATTGTGATTTCTTTAGATGTAGCATTTCTAACAGAGCTGGATCAGACATGGCTTTGTATGTCAAGCAGAGATCGCCTCTAAATAGGTGATATGAGACAGAGAATAGTTGGAGTTTTTGAGTCTGTCCATATAGGACATGTTTAAGATCTAGGATCCTCTTTGTGAAGTACTTTTGTGGCCTCTCCAGTTGTTGCAGGTGTCTAGTGAGGTATATGCCAAATGGGACATTGTACTCAATGATTGGTCTAATGAGGGAAGAGTAGAGGGAGACAATGACCTCTTTCTTCCTGAATGCAAAACCCTTAGTAATGAGATGTGACACATAGAAGGACTTTCTGTCCTCAGTGGCAATGTGGTGGTCAAAAGAGAGGCTGCTGTCAAACTCTGTTCCCAGATCTCTTATAACACCTTCTGTGTTCAGTGGTCTACCATCGATGTGGTAATTCATGGGAACCTGTTTTTTCCCAAAGGGGATGATTACACATGTTTTGTCATTGAGCTTAAGGCATTGGTCTCAGTGAGGCCTTTCTGTAGGATGTCAACATCACTTAGGGAGTTAATAATAGCTCCCAACTTGCAATTGTCTGCGGACTTTGTCAGCCAGAGACTCTTTGTGTTGGCCTGGACTTCAGAGAAGTAGATACCAAACAGGAGATTACCCAGGATCAAACCCTATGGGACTCCACTCGTGACTGGTCGGCAGTCTGACTTGGAGTCTGCTACTTTCACACTGCAGGTTCTATCTGTGAGCCAATTTGCAACCCACCTAGTGAAATAGAGGTTGATGCTTAGCTTAGTGAGTTTTTCTATGATTCCTGAATGGGGAATGGTATCAAACACCTTGGCCAGATCAAGGTAGGCTGTATGAACCACCTTGCCTTCATCCACAGCTCTGATGACTGACTCAAAGAAGTTGACCAAGTTGAGCAAGCATGATCTACCCTTCACAAAACCAAACTGTGTGGGATCTAGAGATTAGAGATTCCCTATACCCTTGTTTATTAGGTCCATGATGATGCATTCCATAGCTTTGCATATCAGACTCGTCAAGCTAATGGGGCGATAGTTCCCAGGGTCTGTAGTTGCTCCTCCTTTGTGGAGTGGGATGACTGTAGCAGTGCACCATTTGGTAGGGACAAAGCCTGAGGTGAGGCTGTGACAGAACAGGGCACACAGGTGAGGTGCCAGTTCATGCTGTAATTCATGTAGAACACAGCCAGGGATATTGTCAGGTCCCATGGAAGCTGTATTCTTGGCTTTGGATAGTGCTGTTTTAACCTGTGCAGTAGTAATACTGGGTTCCTGGGAATCTACTGCTATTGTGATTGGTCCTTTGGGTGGGAGGGGTAAAGTTGGCACTGAATCTGTCAGCAGTAGCTCAGAGCAAATCTGGGCATTGCCATGGAGATTCTTTACATAACTATAGAAGGCCTTGTGGTTGTCTTTATTATCTGGTACAATTTTGTTTTCATAGCTAGCTTTAGAGGATTTGATGAGGGATCTCAACTTTTTGTTGAGGCTGATAAGGGAGTTTTTCCATTCTTGGGACTTCACCTTATTCTGCATCAGTTTCCTCCTTCTGTTCTAGAGTTTGTTTGTGGTAGGGGACCAACAGATTGGCTTCCTTTTTTTGGAGGAGACCGTCTTGGTTCTATTGGGTATGGTGAGATCCATGCATTTGTGTAAATGTTTGTACAGTGCATTGGTGTATGATTCAGTGCAATTATTCTCCATTTGCTTGGGTGCCATGAAGTTAGCCACCTCTGTTTTTAGGAGCCCAAAGTTAGCTTTGGAAAACTTTTTCATGATGGTTACCTTTCCTGGCGGAGGTGGGAGAGATGTGGATTTCCAGGGTGATTAGTTTGTGGTCGGAACTAACCAGGGAGGAGTTAACTATTGGTGTAGAGCAACGGTCACCCATGTTAGTAATGACTAGGTCTAGGATGTTGCTATCTCTAGTGGGGGTAAGAACGAGCTGGTCCAGGACATTTGAATTAATGAATTCCAGGAATCGTTGAGAAAGTGTATTGGTACATGTGTAGTTTTCCCAGTTAACGGAGGGGTAGTTGAAGTCGCCCAGTATGAGAGTGTTAGGATGGAACCTAATATTCTCCAATGTGCTTAGGAATGTGGAGTGTGAGTCTTGGGACATTATTGGGGACCTATAGCAGGCTATGACCTGACTTGCTGTCTTACCCAATGTTAGCTGCACCTGAAGTATCTCTGATGCTTTATGTTGGGCTACCAATCTGGAGGTGTGCACATCCTTTATGAATATGGAAACACCACTGCCTTTGGTGCTTCAGTCCAAGTTCCAGGGCCGAAAGGTGTGGCATGAGTTATAGCCTGGTAGTGCAGGGGTGCTTTCTGTTGCCTTGAACCAGGTCTCTGTTACAGTACAAATGTCGATGTTCTCCATTTTAAGGAGTGCTTCGAGCAAGTGCATTTTCAGATTTAGACTTCTAGCGTTGAGCAGCATGACCCTCAGATTGCATTTGTTTGTAGCTGTTATAGTGGTAATTTGGTCTTTGGAACACCACCTAAAAAAGAAACTATAGGGGTGGCAAGAGCCTTAGCCAGTATCCGAAAGCCCAGGGGTGACAGATGCAGGCCATCTCTGGCAAAGCATCGAGGTCTGTTAATCATGTCATCCCAGGCAGACAAATACCAGATCCCATTAGAATGACACCAGAAAGTTAGCCAGTTGTTGAAATTTATCATTTCTGCTTCTACTGTGGTATCATTCTGGGTAATGGTAGGATGCTGCTCAGGGCTAGGGTCATACCCACTTAGGCTACGTAATCTAAGAGCTCCTCCATGTCTCTTTTCATGTAGTCCAGGGAGGTACATCTCAGGTCATTCACACTCACATCTACAATGACAGAGTCATATTTGTACCTGTTGTCGAGGGACCTGAGTGCATGCGTTATGTGGTGCATCCTGACTGTTACTTTCTCCTTATTCAAGCTAGAGTGGGACATCAGTGTGCCTCACTATCGAGTCACCTATGACTAGTGTGTTGGGAATGTTGTCTTAGGGGCTTTGGTTGAGTGGTACACTGTTTAGGATAGTTATGTGTCTCGTGATTAGTGTTGCATTGTGGTGTTTGAGTGCATTTCTGTTTTGGAGGTCTCTGCTGTTTGGGTAGATTTTTATTGAGAGCCTCTGCAGAGTTGGGTGTGTGGTTTGTGTTTCTATATGAAGGCAGTGCTGGTCTGTGTTCTGGAGGGCTATGTGTTCCCTGTGGTGTGGTGCAAGTGTTGGCCTTTTCCTCTTGACCAGCTATTCCGGTCTTGGCTAGAGAGTGCGTGGCTTCCAATGTGGATATATAAGTGCATCTCTCGCAAGTCTGAGTGTTGGGTGGTAAGAGGAGAGGGTTGTCAGTATCAATGAGGCAGTTGCTACATTGCCTCAGGATGCCCAAGTTCACCAAGTTAATAGGAGAAAGCACAGGGAGCTGACCTTTAGACATGCCTGGATGGGTGGGTATTAATAATAAGTACTGGAGCTGTTTCCTTGTAGAACGTTTAGTGCTGGTAGCACTTTTGTGTGCTACAATAATTGCTACAAGAAGTCTGGTAAAGTGATAGACTGATAAGCTAGTAAAAGTGCAGGAGGGGAGAGAACTAGCAGGTCTAAGGGAAAAATTTAAGAGCAGACTTTGGCACTGCTCAGAAGCTACAAACAGTCCTGGATACAGTAAATCTGTATCTGGTCTAGACTAGTTACAGGAAAGGTGGGAAACAAGCACAAACATGGGCTTTTAAACCAGAAAGTTGAAAGAGATGGAAAAACTGCCCAAATGGACAAGAAACTATGATTTCTGGGCCAGAAACCACTCCTCTTGTGGTAGATAAGCTAGCAAGTGCTTACCGCTCCCACTGAAAAGCTAGAAGGCTACCCTCTGACACAGAAAGGCTTGGGGGGGGCTCAGAAGCTTACATACAGTCCTAGATACAGCAAATCTGTATGTGGACTAGACTAGTTACAGGAAAGGTGGGAAATAAGTGCAAATGCTGGATTTTAAACCAGAAGTTGAAAGAGATGGAAAAAACTGCTCACATGGTCAATAAACTTCACTTTCTGGGCCAGTAACCACTCCTCTTGTGGTAGATAGGCTACCTAGTGCTTACCACTACCACTGATAAGCAGAAGGCTTCCCCCCAACATAGACAGGCTTGGGAGGCTCAGAAGCTTACATAAAGTCCTGGATACAGCAAATCTGAATCTGGACTAGACTAGTTACAGGAAAGGCGGGAAAAGCACAAACTCAGGCTTTTGGACTAGGAAGTTGAAAGAGATGGAAAAACTGCCCAAACGGCCAATAAACTACAATTTCTGGGCCAGAAACCACTCTTGTGGTAGATAGACTACCTAGTGCTTACCACTCCCACTGATAAGCTTGAAGGCTTCCTGCCAACACGGAAAGGCTTGGGGGGCTCAGAAGTTTGTAAACAGTCTTGGATACAGCAAATCTGTATCTGGACTAGACTAAGTTACAGGAAAGGCAGGAAACAAGTTTAGAATGTTTTATTACACTAGAACAGCACTAAAAACAATTCAAGTGCAGTGCAAGCTAGCACACTTGAGTGTGTAGCAATATTAAAGAAAATAAATTTTAAATAAATGCAATTTATTCAAACTGTATTCTGAGCTGAATTCAATTTTTGTTTTATTCAACTCTGTACAGTTAGAAAGTGTCAAAAATATACTTATCAGCTGAGAAGCACACTCACTCAGAGCACAAGGAGATTCTAGCAAATAATAATTGTGTATGAAAAATCCACCAATAGTCATAATAAAGACTCACAACTGGATTAGCAGTCACATTTTTTTCCTCTCCACTTTAATCCAAAATAGACTTCCTCAGAACAAAATATACATTCAACCTAAGACCTTTATAACAATCACTTCAAGTAAATCAAGTAAAACATGACCAGTAAAATTGACCTTGATAAAACAACACATAAAAATCCAGTACAACTATCATAACAAATATATTGAAATACATGTTTCACTGCCTGATTTAATGTCATTTTAACCTGTTTTTTAAAAGGCATTTTAGAGTAAATGCCTCATTTAAACCAGGAGGCTTATTTTTCTTAACTCTCACTGCCAAAGTGTTTATATTTGTTTAACTACACTCCTGTGATTACCCCCTCTAATATCCTTTTGTACCTGTTCCAGAATGGAAAATAAAAACATTCTACCTTGTTTACACACGACATTATGTTTAAATAGGGCATTACTCTGGCCCTTAATTTTAATAGAATATAAATGTTCCTTAACAAAACAGTGACATGTTTACTGGGAGTAGGACCACGGTCTTGGCCAATACCTGATGGACCTGTGAAATGTTGAAGGTGAGGTAATGTCAGTACCAATGCATGTTGCAGAAACAAGGTAATACATCTATACATCTCATATTTACAGTACCTACTGTGTTATTTGTTGTATTGGTCACTTTCTGAGTATGAGAGTACAACTGAGGTAAACCCCTCCCCAAAGAACTAAGACCTGACACCCACATAAATGTATGTACAGTCCGACACTCACTGCTACAGTATTACAGTACTGTCCACAGTAAGCCTACCTGCATGCTCCTCTGCTGTGGAAACTGTGGCACCTACCTCCACGATGTATGGTGTGATGAATGCCTAGGAGCTGTTGTGTGTGTGTGTGTCTAGGTTACCAGGAATTCCTCAGTGGCCATGAGTGGTTGTTGTGCTACAGGCCCTCCACCAGTGATGACATGATCCCTGGCTACATCTGCTGCCCTTTGTCATGCAGCATTGATAATGTCGATTGCACAGTGTCGAACCTGCTCATATGTCTTGCCCTAATGGCTCATGCCATTCATATTATGGACAAGGTCTTCCCAGAATGCTGCCTGTTGTTCCCTGTTTTGCCTATGAACCAACCTATGAACCTCCCCCTGGACAATAGAATGTCATGATGCTGCCTTAGTCCTTCCAGAATATTTTCATTTTCCACATCGGAGAAGGGTGCATGGCATCTATGATACAAAAGGGGAACACATTACAGGCTCACATACGTAAAAGTACACTATGTAGAGGTAAAGCAAGGACAAAATGGCTGGCACTATCCACTGCTTGCTCAAGCATGTCATACTCCACAGTGTTCAGATATACTAAGTGTGTGGATACAACTGAAATAGTAGCAATAGTGAGGTTTTCTAGTGTGTGCCAAGACAGATACTGCTGTATAATCATACACCCAACACCTTCAGGGAACCCCCCCCCCCGATAATACATCATAGGAACAGTGCCACACAATTAGTAATGTGCTATTACAACCACTATAAAGGGACAGTCCAATGAGACCATTGTGCCACAATGACAACAGACAATGCACCCTTGATGTATAGTACATCTTGTGTAAGTGTAGGACAGCAGGAGATCAATGACATGTCATTATCACAGGTCTATGACAGGCTTAATGCTGTATTTCCTATTTCCCATATGTCTATTCACCCATCTGCATCCTGTTGTACACAAAATCAGTTACATACCTGATGGAGTGCAGTACTCCTCTGTTGATATGTGATGATAGTAAAGTTTTCACAAAGGCATGCTCATTGTGAAGACTAGTTCCCCATGGCCAGCTGCTTGCTGTTTAAACATATTTCTCATCAGCAGGTGATTGCCTCTAAAGCAATCTGTGGGTCTGAAATAGTAATTGCAGCCAACGCAGCTGATTTGCACTATCGTCAGCCAATGACGTTTAACCACTGTACAATATATAAGGGCTTCATATAAATTAGGGCCCCTGATATGTTGTGCTGGAAATTACTGGGGTGAGGAGACTACATCATTGCAGAGGGTAGGTCTGCAGCAGAAACCTTACCATAGAGATGTGTGTGCTACAGGGTGGAACTGCTGCTGCTTTTAATAGACATAGGTAGAGAGTGTGAACACTTTGGAGGACAATAACCTGTAGGAGTAACTGTGGGAGGTGTGTCAGCCTTGTTGTAGAGGTAGAGTTACAGTAAGGCTACCCTTTCCACTTGAAATAAAGCATGTGTTTAAGGTAAGTATGTTAGGCAATGGTATCACTAACAGTGTACTAGGCAACATGTTTGGTGTGTCCTTGGGTAAGATGGGGTATAAATATAAGAATATGTCCACCATTTGGGCAACTGCCAGGCCATGTGTTACAGTCTGGTCGTAATTTGGAGCATGCATGAGAGTAGGACTTGTTACAAGCAAGGAATTCCAATGTGTATGTTAGCTGTGCAGCTGAGATTATCTGCACAGTGACTTTGGAAGGATTATGTGGTACACTTTGATATTAGTTGGCCTCATTTGCAGTACCTGCATTTGCATTTTGTGTGAATGCATATTAATGCATGGGGCGGGAGGTTGGCGTAATGGTTAAGGTGCTTATCTTAGAAACACAAGGTGCAGGGTTTGATTCTGACATGGGGTAATTGGCTAGGCTTAAAAATGGCCAATAAAGGCAATTAGCCTAGTACTAACCTATGAACCTATGGACATGACACTTTATGCACATATAGTTTTGGTATAGGGATATGTGAAGTGTGTTCCTACCTGCAGGCCTGTGACCTCCATCAGTGAAAAGCAGACGTGTCATTTGAAATGCATTGTGTGGATAAAGAGCGCATGACTCAGTCATTAATTGCTGCCATCATAATACTGTAAATTCACTTCTACACACCACTGGATTTGAACCCAGAACTGTGTGTGGCAAAATGGACTGTTTGCAAGGCGATTAACAGACTGAGCTACTGAGTCACTGTTGCAGCTGGTGTATTTGCAATATATATGTGTACACATACAGGCTGTGACATACATTTTCTACATCCATCAGTATGTGCATGGCTTTATATGGATGTATGTGTGCACCAGGATCCCAGTTGAACATGTATTTTGCTATTAATGCCTTAGCAGGTGGCTTTCTACATGTTGCTGCTGAAGGGGATATTGACCTGCTATCACAGGCTTCACTTACATCCATTATTATGTCTTTGGCTTTCTAGTGGTGTATTATTGCACCAGAGTCCAAAGTACACTCCCATTTTTAAACTTTTTAATTTAATTACATTTTAATCAAGTTTGCATGCTATGGCATGGCACGCAGCTCTGCTGAAACATGCTTAATAACTCTAACTGGCAATTACTATGTTTTCTTTAAACCACCTGCTTTAAGTAAAAGTTGTGTGGCATGGCAGGTTAATGCAGTGGTCTTCAGGTGCAATGGTCTTGGGTTCAAACTATGGGACAGGTGTTCATTTAGTTATTGCATATTGCAAGTTTAAAAACACATATAGTCAATATAGCTCTATTTAGCTGAGCTGAGCAAAGCTGTGTAACATGGCATGCCATGCAGCAACATGCTAAAAAATATAAAGAAAAGAAAAATGGGGAGAAAGGAAAGTGGTGAAATGGGTGTAGGAAAGAATCATAACTATCCATTTCTTGTACAGCAACAACTATGCACTTTGAGAGAATTTGTACATAACTTTGAACTGTTAACCCCAGAGAGAGGGGTGAGGACAACATAACTGCATTGTCAAGCCAGTTGGACCAAATTATGTGTGTCCAGTGGACACGTGCAAAATGGAGAGCTATGTATGGGATGATATTTTTGGGGGGACAGGTGCCCATTTTTTTTTAAGGTGAGAGTGGAATGTTGGGGAAGGGACATAGGTACATGTGGGAGAGGTAAGTTGAGTAGGTCAGGATGCATTTGCAGACAGACAAAACAGACAAGACAGTAGACAGGGCTGATGTGTGAAACATTAGGGGGGTGAACACCTTGGATAGAGAGAGTGTTGTGGAATTCAAGTCCCATATGCCTCCAGACAGCAGTAGCATGACTCACAACCCCTCATGGGACTCTCAGCACTGCTCCTTCACTGCCCGGAGGTTGGCAGTGCTAGAAGCTGGGCACTGGAGCGAAGGTTCATAGGTTCATAGGTAGGTACTAGGCTATCTGCCCTGGGGCCTATACAAGCCCAGCCAAAAAGGTACCCTGGCTTTTGCCACCCAAGAAAATTATTTTCCTGTGCCACTGTTGAGCAGAGCCACAGAGGTGATCCCCGGGGTGAATTTCTTATTTCCCATCCAATCATTAAGATTTTTCTTGAAGAGTGCTAATGAGGAGCTTTGCTTGATATAGATAGGTAGTTTATTCCAGAGTATGGGAAGTCTCTGGGACAGGAATCTATCCCTCTGGCATGTTTTGTTTATTGTGGTGACAAGGTTTAGGTCCCTAAAGTGTGTAGCTCAGAGGGATTGGGATTTCTTTAAGTGGAGCATGTCCAACAACTCTGGGTTTGACATAGCTTTGTATGTTAGGCAGAGATCACCTCTGAGTAGACGATATGTGACGGAGTAAAGCTGGAGTGTTTTGAGACGGTCTGCAGAGGGCATCTGTTTGAGGCTGGTAATCCTCTTTGTGAAGTATTTCTGTGGCCTTTCCAGTTGTTGTAGATGTCTTGTGAGGTACATAGCAAAAGGAGCATTGTACTCTATAATGGGTCTAATGAGTGATGAGTATACGGGAACAATGACCTCTTTTTTCTGGATGAGAAACCTTTTGTGATGAGGTGTGCCATGTAAAGGATTTCCTGACTACTGTGGTGATGTGATTATCAAAGGAGAGTCTACTGTCCACCTGTGTCCCAAAGTCTGTTATCACACTTTCAGTGTTAAGTATACTACCGCCTATGTTGTAGTTCATGGGTACAGAGGTTTTACCAAAGGGGATGACAATGCACTATTTGGCATTGAGCTTGAGGCCATGGCTTTGACACCAGGCATCTGTCTCAATGAGGCCCTTCTGCAGGATGTCCACACCGTTAGGAGTTTTGATTATGGCTCCTAGTTTGCAGTCATCTGTGAACTTCGTTAGCCAAAGACCTTCTGTGTTAGCCTGTACTTCAGACAAGTAGATACCAAACAGGAGAGGACCCAGGACTGAACATTGAGGTATTCCACTTGTCACTGGTCTGAAGTCAGATTTGGAGTCTGCTACTTTCACAGTGTGGGTTCTGTCAGTGAGCCAGTTGGCAACCCATCTCGTGACATGGGGATTTATACCTAGTTTAGTGAGTTTATCTATAATTCCAGAGTGGGGGATGGTGCTGAAAGCCTTGGCAAGATCTAGATAGGCTGTGTGAACCACCTTACCCTTGTCTACACCTTTGGTGACTACTTCAAAAAAGTCTATCAGGTTTAGGAGACATGATCTGCCTTTTACAAACACGAACTGGGTGGCATCCAGAGTTTGGAGATTACCATTGTCTTTGTTTATAAGTTCCATGATGATACATTCCATGGCCTTGCAGACCAGGCTCGTCAGGCTAATGGGGCAGTAGTTCCCGGGGTCCATGGTGGCTCCCCCCTTGTGGAGTGGGATAATGGTTGCTGTGCGCCATTCAGCAGGCACAAAGCCTGAGATGAGGCTATGATTGAACATGGTACTTAGGTGGGGTGGCAGTTCGCTTTGTAGTTCATGTAGAACGCAGCCTGGGATGTTGTCAGGTCCCATGGATGCTGTGTTCTTGGCTTTGGAGAGTGTGTTTTTTACCTGTGCAGCCGTGATTACAGGAACTTTGCATTCTTCCGGTATAGAGAAGGGCTGTTTAGGGGGTGAGAGGGGGGTAAAGTTAGCACTGAACCTATCTGCCAGGATGTTATCAATATCAGTTGGGTCTGTATATTTAGTGCCATTGTGCTGTAACTCAGAGAAGATCTGAGAGTTGCCATTGATATTCTTGACATAGCTATAGAATGCTTTGTAGTTGTCTTTAGAATCAGTGGCGATTTTATTTTCGTAACTAGCTTTGGAGGATTTTATCAGGGATCGCAGCTTCTTACTGAGGCTGACCAGGGTGCTCCTCCACTCATGGGATTTTACTCTTTTTTGCAAGAGTTTCTTCCTTCTATTGTACAGTTTGTTTATGGCAGGGGACCACCAGATTGGCTTCCTTTTTTTGGAGGCTAGCGTCTTGGTTCTGTTTGGGATAACACGATCCATGCACTCATGTAAGTGCGTATAAAGTGCAATTGTGTAGGATTCAGTAGTTGTAACTGTATTGTCCATCTGCATGGGTGTCATGAAGTTCACCACGTCTGTCTTACGAATCATGAAGTTGGCTTTGGATAAATTTTTTACCATGGTTTCCTTAATGGGGGGGGGGGTGGCGGCAGGATGTGGATATCTAGGGTAATTAGCTTATGGTTGGATCGGACCAATGAGGCGTTGACTTCAGGTGTGGAACACCGGTCACTCATATTGGTAATGACTACATCTAGGATATTGTTGCCCCTGGTGGGGGTGTGGATAAGTTGATCCAGGGCATTGGAGTTTATGAATTCCAGAAAGCGATGAGCAAAGGAGTTGGTACATGAGTAGTTTTCCCAGTTAATGGTGGGGTAGTTGAAATCTTCCATTATTAGGGTGTTTGGTTGAACCCTAATATTTTCCAGTACATCAAGAAAAGAGGAGTGGGAATCCTGGGGCATGGTGGGTGATCTGTAGCAAGCTACAATTTGGATTGCAGTTTTGCCCAGAGTTAGTTGCACTTGGATAATCTCAGCTGCCTTATGCTGAGCAACTAGCCTGGAGGTGTGGATGTCCATAATGAATATGGACACACCTCCGCCTTTGGTGTTCCGGTCCAGGTTACATGGCCAAAAAGTGTGGTATGAGTTATAGCCTGGTAGTGCAGGGGTGTTCTCTGGAGCCTTGAACCAGGTCTCAGTCACTGCACAGATATCGATGTTCTCCATTTTAAGGAGTGCCTCGAGTGAGTGCATTTTGAGATTTAGACTTTTCGCATTGAGTAGCATCACCCTCAGTTTCTGCTTGCCTGTTCCTGTTACGGTGGTGAATTTGTCATTTGAACCTTGCCTAAAAAAGGCACTATAGGGGCGGCAAGAACCTTAGCCAGTATCCGGAATCCCAGGGGTGACAGGTGCAGGCCATCTCTGGCAAAGCATCGTGGTCTGTCGACCATGTCATCCCAGGTAGACAGATACTGGATCACTTCAGAATGGCACCAGAAGCTTAGCCAATTGTTGAAGTCAATCATTTTGTCCTTGTACTGCGGCATCATTCTGGGTGATGGTAGAATGCTACTCAGGGCTAGGGTCATACCTGACTGGGCTACAAGATCGGAGAGCTCTTCCATGTCTCTTTTCATGTAGTCCAGGGAGGTACATCTCAGGTCATTCACACCAACATGGACAATGACAGAGTCATATTTGTACTTGTTGTGGAGTGACCTGAGTGCATGGGTTATGTGGCAGATCCTGGCACATGACAGGCAGCTGACAGTAACCTTCTCCTTGTTTAGCCTGGTGAGTGGGACAGCAGTGTGCCTGACTATAGAGACGCCTATGACTAGTGTGTTGGGTACATTGCTTTGCCTTACTGGCTGTGGTTGAGTGGCACAGTGAGTCTGCGGGTTATGTGTCATTTGGGTGGTGTTGGGGGGTGGAGGTTGCTTGCATTTCTCCTTTGGAGGTCTCTGTTGCTTGAGCAGATTATTATTGAGAGCCTCCGCAAATATTTTTGCGTTTCTATGTGTGGATTTTGGTGGTGTAGATTTAGTGAGACTATGTGATGAGTGTGGTGTGGTGCAAGTGTTTACCTTCTCCTTTTGACTGTCAAGTTCAATCTTGATTGGAGAGAGCTTTACCTCCAGTTTGGCTAGATAAGTGCATCTCTCACAGGTTGCAGTGTTGGGTGGTAAGAGGAGAGGGTTGTCTGTACATGAGGCAATTTCTACATTGCCCCAATATGCCCAGATTCATCAGATAGACAGGAGAAAACACTGGGAGCTGACCCTTGGACATGCCTGAATAAAAAAAAAACTATTTTCCTCTAGATAAGTGAGGAAAGTGAGTACAAGAGCTGTTTTTCTCTAACCAAGTGAGAAAAGTAAGTACCAAAACTGTTTTCCTCTAGGTAATGAGGAAGGTTGAGTGCTGTAGTAATTAGTAGGTTATTTAGTGCTTACAAGTTCTGAACAAGTGCTGGTCATGAATAAGCAAATTCAAGTGCTAAAAGTAAGAATCTGTATCTGGACTAAACTAGTTACAGGAAAGGGGGGAAACAAGTGCAAATGTGGGCTTTTAAATCAGAAAGTTGAGAGAGATGGAAAAACTGCCCAAATGGCCAATAACTACAATTTCTTCGCCAGAAACACTCCTTATGTGGTAGATAGATTACCTAGTGCTTACAACTCCCACTGATAAGCTAGAAGGCTTCCCTCCAACACAGAAAGCTTGGGGGGGGGGGGGCTCAGAAGCTTACATACAGTCCTGGATATAGCAAATCTGAATCTGGACTACACTAGTTACAGGAAAGGTATTTTATATATATATATATATATATATATATATATATATATATATATATATATATGTGTGTGTGTGTGTGTGTGTGTGTGTGTGTGTGTGTATACAGAAAAGTAGCTAAAACAGCAAGCTAGCACACTTGAGTATGTAGCAATGTTAGACCAAACAGTTTAAAACATGCAATTAAATTAAAAATGACTAAAAACAATGCAGAAGGAGTCTATTAGGTAGAATGAGGCAAAGAGATGGGACTGGGGGGAGAGTCCCAGATCAAATCTACAGTGGGGGTGGGCAACTGCAAAAGCCTCCAAATTTAAACAGCAACACAGGAATAGGGAGGGTGGGTAAGGGAAAACCAACACCTTCAGCAGAGATCTGAAAAACTATACAGTGATGCAAAAATAACAGTGCACAACTCTGAAGTCAGCCAGCAATGATATAAAATTAGTCAAACAACAATTACCAGTACACAACTCTGAAGTGCCAGTAAAATATACTCAGCTCTGTATATCTCCAGATAGTTTGAAGAGCACTCTTTCAGGACACAGGAAGACTCCAGCAATGATATGCAGACTTTTTTACTAAGAGTGTCTAATTTTATGCAAGTAATCCTTGAGATGGTCAGATAACACACAGGACGTTAGGCAAGTAGGCCAGCATGCTCTCAATCTGGCACAGGTGGAGGTCAAACCTACTGCAGACTATCCTACACACCAAGACCAGCAGCTCACCCTGGATGACAACACCCCTCCACCACCGCTCCCAGATGGAGGCTGGACCTTGTCCCATGGGATGGTACTGCCCACTGCCACAGGAAGTGCAGGGGCAGCAGAGGGGGCACCACTGGTTTGGGTCTCAGATGTGCTGGGACCCAGTGTCACAGCTGGTTGAGGCAAGGTTGGCAGATCAGCCGCAAGTGGCCTACCTTGACCTGCTGTGATGAATAAGGTATAGCAATATGTTAAGGTTAGTAATTCCCAAATCATTGTTAGTATTAACAGAATGGAGCATCATTTCATTTCATCCAAATACTTATTAATGTATAGTATGTGTAACACAACAGTAAATAACATAACAGTCAGTATGGTAACAGCATGCCAGTAAGAAGTAAACCATATGCGCAACAAAATAGTTTACAATGTATGTTAATAGAGAATCATAATAACACATAACAATATTACATCACATTTTGCAAAAATTTAGTTAAGCAACATATGTTAATATTAAATCATAATAATAATTAACAATAATAAATAAACGAAGATAAAGGGTGGGGAGAATGAGAGAGAAGCAATCCATTACTGACAATGCAGTCTATATCCCTGAAAATACTCTACAGGGGTGCATTGTCAGTTCTGAGTACAGTGATTGCAATTCTCCTATAGTTGATGCAGCACGTACATACCTCTCAAGTTGTTAGCATGGGTCAGTATGGGCCAAGCAATAACAAGTGCAGGTACACAACTACACAGAACATTTTCACATAATGTTGACATCTATAACTACCAAGGTGTTCTGTAAGCAGATTTGGTAATACATTGCATTCCAGGTAATCATTTTTCTGGTAATCCTGTGACAGATGGATTAGGCAATTTTAATTACATTACGTGAAATCATGACACTTGAGATGCATGTTGTGTACAGTACATAAACTAGACATCCATCATGCCTTAGTTGGCAGGCATGGGAATGGAACCCAATAGTTGTGAATGAAGGGGACACTTGAAAAAAATTTTAACTTTATTGGTATTGCTGATAACTGTCTGTGAAATGTTAGCACAATCATATCTGCTCATAACATGGACTTCCTCAACCATATATCATATACCATTTGTTCCTGGAGTGGGAGAAAAAGAGATAATTATGTGACTGAATTCATTTTGCATTCTAGAACTATTACAGTGCTATACTTGACTGCAGTGACAGTAGAACACACATGCATGACATACAGCCATATTGCATTTACTGAAACAAATCTCTTTTGGAATCAACTATGTTGTTTACCACTTTATTGGTATTGTTGATAAGTGTCTGTGAAATGTAACCACATTTATACCTGTTCATAACATGGACTACCTCACCCATAATCCCTTTGTTCCTGGAGTAGGAGAAAAAGACAGCATTTTGTGACTGAATTCATTTTTCATTCCAGAACTATTACAGTGGTATACTTGACTGCAGTGACAGTAGAACACACATGCATGGAATTTGGCCATAATGTCTTTATTAAAACAGATTTCTGTAGGAATTAACAATGCTGTTTATCACATTATTGGTATTGCTGATAAATGTCTGTGAAGTCCACACAATATCTGCCCATAGACTAGGTTACCTCAGCCATATGCCTTTATTACCTGAAATAGGAGGAACAGAGAGCAGTCATTACATGACTGATACTGGCCTGCAGACAGCCTTGGACCATACTATGAGTTAAACAATACAGTTTGCAGGCCATTACTTTTGCATTCTACAGCTATAACAGTATTGCACTTGACTGCAGCAGCCTTACCATAGACAAGTAATGCATACAGCGCTACTGCAATGGTTATGACAACATAGTCCTGCTGTACACCATTTTGCTTACTTCATCCCCTCATGTGTCACACACCACCCCTGTCTGCTGTCTTGTTTGCTTACTGTTGTTAGTATTGTTTGTTGCTTATTTCAATACAGTTGTTATTGTTCATTTATTGCACTACAGCTCTACTTGCCCATTTATTGCACTACAGTTCTACTTGCCCATTTATTGCACTACAGTTTTTATGGTGTATCCTTTACTGCAGTAAATGCTTTATTCTTTCTTGCGTATTGCACTGCAGTTAGCATAATAAATCCATACATACCACACACAAGACGCAACCTGGCCAGATGCCTGGCATAGGACTCGACATTGTGAGCCCTCTCAGCTGCAGCAATTGGAAGAGAAGCACAAAATTATGCATACCAGTTTTGCAGATGTTCAGCTTGTATAATGGTAAAACAGAGGAAAACATACTTACATATTTATGGGGCATTCCCAGCTCTAGCTTCTTGGACCCAGGGATCCAAGGTTCCCCTCTTTCTCCTCTTCAGGTCATCATAATGGTGATGACACTGCTCACCTATATGGGAGATACCAGTACCACTGGTGAGTTTCCCTGGTCAACCAGTCCCAGGCCTCTGCCTTACACTCCAAGCCCTGGAAACCACCCTGCAGCAGTCTGGGTTCATGATTTTTTACCAGGAGCCCAACAAAAACCCTGGACTCCTGAACATCCTATCTCTGCACCTGAAAGCTTGCACCTTCAATAGCACCATCGGCTATATCACCAGTTGATCAGACTTCAAAGACTGTTGCAGAATTCCCACATATTGTGCCTAATATAGGCTGCTTTTCCGACCTTACACATACTGAGCAGCATTAAAATAAAGTGCCACGCCACTTAGCAGTGAGCAAACCAGCTAAGCGCAGCTAAGAAATGCAAAAACTTGCACAACTGGGTTTTAACTCAGCTTAGCATCACACAAATAAAAGTAGCCATTAGCGTGTTTAAACAGTGCTCAGCACAGAGCAGCAGTGCCATATTTCACAAATGTGTGTTTAAAATTAAACATATATAATAAATTAGATTAGAAACATCTTATAACTGCTATGGACTCAAACCCAGGACCTGCTAAACATTAGACTGTATCTCTACCCATTTAGCTACTTGGATATTATGAAAACTAGTACACCTTTACATATACTACTGGGTGACCTGTTAGCAACAAACCCGGGAATAAATAATTAATTACTTCTGGTTTCTATTTTTAGATGTCTAGCAACTGTCAGCTATTTATGTATGAGTGCCGCTCTGCTCTGTGGCACTCCCTGTCATTCCGTACAAACAGCAATTAAAAAAATAAAACAGAAAAACATGCACAAATATTTCAAATAAAAATATGTAATTATGATAACTAATGACATCCGGTTTCTATTTTTAGATTTCTGGCAGGTGTCAGCTCTCCATATGTCAGCACAGCTTAGCATTGTTGTGCTCTGCACCACAGCCTCTACACTTCTCCCTACACTGATTCAATAATCCTGTTCCTATGTTCTCCTTCAGCAGAGTGCCATCATTAATATGCATGGTGCACTGCTGAGGGGGAACCATGGCCATATACACAGATACATTCCATGTAGGCTGCACACAGTGCCTACATGGAGTTTATTAAATCCCAGTGTGTGTTTACTTCTGGGATGTAATATGGAAGAAATAGTAGAGCACACTTTCCCTCATTACAATAGAATAGAAAAGAAGGTTTTTGATGTCAGTATGAAATTATATGTTGTTAGAAAGCAAACTAGAAATCAGCAATGCTATTACACAGTATGGAGCTTATGAAAATAAACTAAATGATCTTTCAGAACTGTCAAAATTGTAATAAATTGTTTATGGATAAAATGGACAGGTAGATGTGGCAAGGTTTTGTTCAAGAAGAAATGGATATATTACAGAAATGACAATTTCTGTATGAAGGTTGGTGATTAAGGAATTATGTATTCAAATATTGAATATAAATTATATAAATATTATTTCAATGTATATCATTGTAAATATTTGATACAGGTTATGAAATACATTTAAAGACCTCCACTCTTTCTTCAATAACTGCTACTGAATCTTCTATGTCTACCTGAACTATTACAATCTCGGTTAGCTAGGGCCACAGTTTAATGCCTCATCTGATGGACAGCACATTCTCACTTAGGAGGGCATCCTCCTCCTTATGCTGCTCAGCAATGTCAGAATTGGAAAAGTGAAGAGGACCCACATTGTTCTGCCCTTCCAATATCAAAAGCATGTGTGCTACCTGTTGTGCATCTGACACTGACCAACTTGAGTCTTCATCGTCGAAAGACCTCAACTACATATTAATAGTATGTTTAAACAAGCTATGAAACTATCACTATGTAGTCTGAAATATGCAAATTCTGGAAAATCCATCTTACTAGTTATTTAAGTTTGTTTTATCTTGGTAGAAGATAGCCCTTTTACTAGGACTTTGCATGTTTCTTTGATAAATATGGCATGGACATGCTAGAAGTTTTAATTCAAAGGAACAGTGATATTATTATCAGGTTGAATGGTGAATTAGAGAGGTTAAACAAGTTTATCAATAATGATTTATTGTTTGATCAATATGCATATCAGTACAATAAGGCATATGAAAGAGTGGACAACAAATGTAAGGAAATTATTAATAGGAAAACAAAAAAAATCAGCAGGGACATAGAGCAATCAAAGCTCAGAAGGGCATATTTTATTAAAAATAACACAAAACTTTCCATGTTTAACAATAATGGATATGATTTCCAAGGGGGAACAACTGGCATTCACAATACTGACAATGGTGTAGTTAGGGATGACCATGATAGAGAAAGCGCCACTATAACATTTTAGGATTATTTGGAGGATTTTTCCCCAGTCAAGAACGTATGATATATGATGCTCTAAACTACTTAAGGGTCTTGTTGGACATATTGTACAACAGTGATACTTACATGGCCATATCCCAGAATCCAGTGAGCATTGCTTATAGAAGAATTGATTTGCAACTAGAGGAGATTTGTTAGAAGAAAGGATTATGTCATCCTTGTATGAATTTTTGAGAAATACTAACCCAAGGATTCCAACCGTTTTCAGAATCCAGAAGGTACATAAAACATTCAGGATTCACCATTCAGACCCATTGTAGCAGCACAAGGGTCTAAGACCTATCCATTTGCAGTGATGGTGGACTGAAGATTAAATCTGATTTTAACAGGTTTACTCACTGGCTGAGAGATTCTTGGGACTTCTTGGGGTGATTGAAATAGGATTTAGGGGACAGTAGTATTTGGATTTTTAAGTATTGAGGTTTTTGATTGTTTTCCTGTATCCTAAAGAGGGAGGGTTTGAAATACTTTCATGAAGGGTTGGTATCCTGTGAATTTTTGGCAGTACATGATATTAGCCTCATAGTGGACTGTATGGCGTTGATATTGGCTAGCAACTTCATATACTTTGATGGTGAAATTGTTATACAAATCAATGGCGTTGCTATGGGAGTGATGTGTGCTTCAACATATGCCAACCTAGTTTTGTGCACTTAGGAAATGTCACATGTTGTTACATCAGAACATTTTAGTTTGTGCAGGTTATACATGTGATTTTTAGATGACATTTCTATTTTGTGGGATGGACACTATGATTTAGTAGATGACTTTATTGATTTGTTAAGTGACATCACAGGGTTTTTAAGGTTCACATATCAGTACCACAGAAGTATAGTTCATTACATAGGTACAATCATTGACGAGTCAAACAAGGGCTTTGTGTCAAACATTTGCAGGAAACTGTTGTTTAGTAATGGTTATTTACATTTTTCTAGCTCACACCTTTTCCTCAAATGAAGAGTTTGGTAAAAGGGTAAGCTATAAGTGTGACAAGGATGAAATCATCTAGTGAGCCATTATCAAAGGAGATGGAGGTTTTAAAGAAAATCTTTTGGATAAGGGGTACCCAAATGATTTAGTAGAAGAGACTACTAACCAAGTAGTGAAGTAGTGCAGCAGTGGGGTACATTGTACAAGCCCTTGTTAGGAGTGGGCTTAGAAAACAAAAGAGTAGTTATGACAGATGTAAACTTGTTGAGGGCATTAATAGTGCAATATACCTTAGAATCTAAGAAGATTAAGGACATCATATCTAAGAACTGGACTATTTCTAAAACTAACCAATCCATACTTGGTACAGTGGTTAAAGAACCAATGTTTGTTTACAAAAGTTCCAACAGTCTTAGAGATTTTTGAGAGAAGTACTAAGGCTGGGTTAGAAGATGTGAGGTATGGTATCACTAAGTGTGGAGGTTGTAACCAATGTATTTACATTTTGAGGGCAACACACTGGTTTTGGATAATGCATAACATTTCACCATCAAGTTACAAAGGGGTAATTGTTTAACTAGATGGGTAGTTTATATAGCTAAGTGCACCAAATGCTCATTGTTTTATATTGGAAAAACTAAAAGGTCCCTCTGTAAAAGGATGTGTGAACATGGATATGATACACATACATGCAACACAATCAGTGCCCTATACAAACATTCTACAGTGTGTACTGGGTTTAAAATATTTAAATATGCAATTATAGAT
Organism: Protopterus annectens; assembly: GCF_019279795.1. Classification (NCBI taxonomy): domain Eukaryota; kingdom Metazoa; phylum Chordata; order Ceratodontiformes; family Protopteridae; genus Protopterus; species Protopterus annectens. The sequence goes on along the minus strand of NC_056739.1, from coordinate 1,347,562,393 downwards.
AAGGTATTACTGGACCTGGGGAAGAATGGGAATTGAGACTTGAACACCAGGAGCTCCTATAGCAGTTAACAATAAACACCAGTTTCCAACCTGGACTTAACCAATACCTTTTAATTAAACCTGTTTTGTGGCTAAGTTATGATTTATGTATGCAGCTGGATGGTTGTTGTAGGATATACATATGTTAATATTATAAATTGTTATAAATTATGTATCTACTGAGATATTTGTTCTTGTTTTACTAGACAGTACACATTGTATTATTTAGATGTTTTTTAGAATAACTACCTAACTGATAATGAGTTTACCTGTTTAATAGATTCATTTATTTGTTTGATTAATTTATGCATAGAGTGTCTGGTTGGTTTGATATAAAAGGAAATGGCATCATTGTTTTTTTATGGTGCTGATGAAGTCCCATGCACTGGGATGTAAGTGATAAACTTTCAAGAAATGTCATTTGGTTTGGTTACTTGTGCATCTTTGTACATCATTTTACCATTGCTGGTCTTGTTCCAGCTGTTTGTTCACTACCTGGTGTTTTGCTTTACCTTGTTTTATCTGGGTAGTTTACTGATTTCAGTGAAACAATTTGGGGTGATTACAATCACATCTCTTCTCTGTCTTCAATTACATATTGAACAATAAGCTCAATATGGGATTGTATTTATATTAAGTTACTTACACTTTGAGACTGCCTTGTAGTTGGAGTAGCATTATATTGACACTGGAGGATGCACCTTTCAGTGTCTAGTTGGGATAACATATTGCCAGCAGTACATAGGTACAGCTGCATTGGGGTACTGTGTTAGGTGAAAACCTTTGTGTTCCACAGGGTTGTCTTTGAACTGTATTAGGTGTGACAGTTATGAGTTTGTGATCATTTGCATATTTTCTCCACATTGTAAGCAGAACTTATTCATTACAACACAAAATAGATCTATCCCTGGTGCTCTTTTTTGTTGTGAATCACTTTTGTGCTTTTTTCTGTGTAATTCTTAAGTATTAGCCCTATGCCCTACATACTATATTAATGATTGTTGGCCTTCATTTTTTCCTACTGTCCTTTACTATGATTTACTACATAATTATTTCGTATTTGTTTTCCTGCATGTTTATGGATTATCGCTCATTATGGTTAAAGACTGGATGCAGAAAAAAATTAAAGTCCTGAATTTAGGAAATGTTTTGTTATACCTGTCTCCACTTCATTTTGTATGATGAGGGCCCCTGTAAGATTATAAGTTAGAACCACATTAATTGCTGTTCTTTACTATACTGAAATACATGGTTATTTTGTATTTGTTTTTCTGCATACTTATAGATCATTCCTCATTACAGTTAAGGACTGAATACATAGAAACAAATTAGAGTCCTAAATTTGGGAAATATTTTGATATATCTATCACCCCTTAACTTTGCAAGATTTGCAAGCTAAAATTTGCATATTCTATTTGGAATCCACATAAAAGAAAGCCAGTAAAAAAAAACTGAACAAATACAGAAATATTATGGCAAGGAATTAACAGTACTGAAACATCTGATGTATTGAAAAAAGTAAAAATACAGGGTCGATGCTCAATATGAAATAAGAGATTGAAGAAGAGATGTGATTTTGGTGTTTAAAGCATTCAAGGACCGTAAATTGTTGAATGTGTTTGGACTTTAAAAGAGCCATTAATCAATATGCAGCAGAAACAAGTGCATCACAAAATATCTTTTTTGGGGGTGTGGCCAACATGTTGAGCAGATAACAGCACAAATCTTTTGCTCTGCCTTTTAATACTTTCTCTGACAGGAATTTTTCAAATTAACATCAAAAACCTCTATCAAATTGCTTCCTATAGACCTTCAGATTGTTCTGATTTAGGAGGTTTGAAAATTTTCAGTTTAAAACCCTAAGTTTAGGAATTTTCCTGTCAGAAGTCATATAGTCTGTTTTAACTACGAATCACTCGATGACTTCTCTTTAAGACAACTCTATTAAGAAGGAATTACAAACAATCAATTCCAGTATGCAGGATCTTTCCACAAAAACAGATAATGTGGAGCATATAATGGACAATATGAAAAAGGATAACAAAAAGGAAACAGAATTACTGAAGGAAATCATCACAAAACACACATATCAAATTACAGCAATAGAAGAGTCTGTTAATGAACTAGATTGAAGACAAACAGAAAATGAGAATCAGATTGATTTTCTTATAAAACAAAATAAAATACTACTAGAGACAGTAGAAGATTTGGAGAGCCGACCAAGAAGAAATAATATAAGGATTTATGGTATACCTGAAAAAATGGAAGATAACAACTTGATCCAATTTTTAAATGACTGGCTTCCAGAGGCTCTAAATCTCCCTGAATCTTTATCATTTGGCATAGAAAGAGCCCACAAATCGCTCTCAGATATTTCTACTTAAAAACAACCCTTACCTTCAAGACTTATCATTGTGAAATTTCTGTCAACACAATACAAGGATTTTATTCTCCAGAACTGCTTGGTCGGGAACTCTAATTCAGATAAGTGGGAAAAGTGTCAGGTTTGATAATGACTACACCACCTCCGTGATGACAAAAAGAAAAGTGTGTGTTTCTCTTATTAAGAACTTGAAGAAAGCTGGCATTAAGGCACAAATCATCTTCCCTGCTAGAATTAAATTTACACAGTCAGCGGGTCAAAGAATCTTTAATTCTCTAGAAGAAACTATGGACTTTGTCAAAAACAAAAAACTTCTGGATTAAGTAGAAGATATGGACATATCATTACCTAGTCTTAAAAGACAAGCTATCAGAACTATTTCTAATGCTACAGAATAAAGTAACCAAAAACCCAGAGATAAGTAATTTTCCTGAAATCTTGAACTAGGGTAAGCTGCCAATAAGATGCATCAGAGCATATAATCAACTCTGATGGGTAAGGAAAGGTAAGGTATTTCTCCTTTTTTTTTGAGAGATAATATAGAATTTTTAATTATAAATAGTCTTTAGGGATTAGTCACTGTTCCTTCTCATGCCTTGTTACTTTCTATTAAAGTATAGGCTACATATATGACATATACTAGTCTAGATCTGAGACTTCACTTTCCTGAATTCAATATTTATATATATAGTTAGTATGTGTTATTGGACGTTCTATTTAGTACATTTCAAGTATCTAAATATATTTGGGAAAATGTTCCTGTGGGTCTTTGTTTTAATTGAAAGTTATTTGTAGCTTAGATCATCTCACTGTATAATACAATGTACTGGGAAGTTATATGCTGAGATACATAGCTGATAAGCTGATTTGGGACATAAACAGGTGGTGATAAAGCTGCCAAGTGTATTGAGTCTTATTTCCACTGATTACAAAAGGGATCTTTGATATTTTAGATAGATTACATCACAAAAATGTACTCCCTTCGTGTCTTTTGGGCAATTTGAGTGGTTTCCCTGGTGGGAGTGGGTGGTGAAAGTGTTATTTCAATGAAAAGCCTGTGTTTAGATTTGTTAAATTCTATATTAAAGTCTAACACTCTTTTTGTTTTCTTTTCAGTGCTCTGTACCTTGCTATGAGAGCCATTAGCCTGTTCTGTACAAGCTGTGCTTCTTTTGAATAATAGTGCTTCAGATTTCCCGCTGGAACTTTTGAGTTGCTCTCCTTATTAATACAAGCTCTTCTGTTAAAGACTTACTCAAAATAGAAAAAAAGCGCACAACATGAATATGCAAATATACGGCTATGAAAAGCTGTAACCTTTGACCTTGCCACACTTCCTGCTCCACAGAGCTTTCATAGAGATAAACAGCACATTAAGGAAGTGACTGGAAATAATATAGATTTTTTTTTATTTTAATTCTTTACAGTAATAGACATAAAGGCTTCTGCTTATGTGCTTGGTCAGCATAAGATGAACTGTTGAAACGAGGACAAGAGAAATAAGCAAACAAGAGGAGACACTCTTTCCTAAAGATAGTAACAAGAAGCACATCAATACTAAGGTATTTTGCTAGATTTAAATTGTGAGTACGATCTCCGATATTTGTGAGGAATTAATTTGCTTGTGCAATTGCAACTGAATTCTACTCTGTTTATTTATTATACATATTACAGCTGCAGATGCCTTTAGAGAGAATGACATAGTTTTATTTTTGTTATTGCTGCCTGTTTCTTTTTAATAAATGGATTATATTTAGGATTTGTACATGGTCATTAGGATGTCTCACACTGTGTTTGACATCAGTTTACTATGAGTTCTTGCTTATCTTTTATGCTATTGAGACTATATTGATCTGAAAGATATATTTTGATATGTTAGTTTACACTACTAGCATTTTAGGGTAAATAATCCGTAAATAACCTGGATTTTTGATGCCATGCCTAGCATTGTTTCGGCTAGATCAAACTGTAAGATCTAGTCTATTTAGTAACTAGATCTTTATAATGGCTTCCTCTAGCATCCCCCCTTTTTTTGGAAATGGGATTTGTAGATATTTACACTTTCAAATAATAGCAAATCATATACTAGTTTATTGATTCTCTTAATCAAAGTTATTTTTTTATGATAAGTAGCTAATAAGAGCCTTTTATGTCTGTGTTATTTTTTGTCTACTTGTTTATTTAAAAAATATCAGATAGGTGTTGTTTTTTACACATATGCCCTGATGTTACATATCTGTTTTTTATATACATAAAGGAGTGTTGCTAGTGAGGGGTAAATAGAAAGGAAAATAAATTAAGGGTAGAAATGAGTAAAAGAAAAGGGAATAAGTAAGAGAAAATGAGAAAGAGGAAAAACAAGAAAAGAAAGAAGAAGAAAAGAAAAAGGAGAAGGAATGTAGAAAGAAGGAAGGAATAAGGAAAGGGACAGTAGTAAAAGGAATAGAAAGAAGAAGAGGAGGGGTGGGAGTGGGGAAAGAAAATGAAAGGAGGAAAAAAGAAAGAAAAGGAGAAAAAAGAACGAGAACAGGGGAAAAAGAAAAAAGTCCATTGTTTTGATAAGTTGTAATTAGTGAGTATGCAAGTACTGAAATATCTTTACAATTGACCTAACACTTTGTTTTAATCTAGTAATACTGATAAGTCACATAACCTAGATAAGATTTTAATTTCAGTCTACTGACATATCAACATGATTAGTGACTAATCTGTGATTTGAATTACAGTGTAAACTCTGAAATATAATATAACCATTTGAATCTTTTGGAAGAGAAGTCTATATTAAAGCATACAAATAATAAAATGTAGTAGCAAAGGCAAGTGTGGGAATGGAAGATAAGAGATGGTTGAGGGTGGCTTTGATGATTATATCATCAAAGCTGGAATTAAAAATCCCATGTTGCATTCTGTAAATAGTTTTATAATAGTTGTTGGATGGGTCCATAACACAACATTTGGTTATGGTATACCTTATCAAAATGAATACATATAGATGTATGCTTTAAATGTAAATGGTCTTAACAACAAATTTTTAAAACTGAATAAGGTTGACATAGCCTTTTTACAAGAAACACACTTAGTAAAGAAGATATTGATAGACTATGTTTTAAAGATTATTCTATTCTAGCAGAGTCACATTTTCATGCTAAAAGAAGAGGTAACATGATTTTATGGAGACAATCTTTACCACTTCCAAAGAAATTGAAATATACTCTGGTAAAAATGGTATGATGTCCCTTGTGGTCATAGAGATAAATGAACAATATGTCACACTTATAAACAATTATTGGATACCTGGTGTTGGTGCAAAAGTAGCAAACAAATGCCTAGAGCTAATCACTTTACTTTCAAAGGGAAATAAAGTAATTGCAGGTGATTTTAACTGTATTATATTTCAAAAAGACACTATTAAGGATAGAAGAATAAGTATTTCAGCAACAGCAAAAACATTAAACAATTTTATTTACACTACTAATCTAAGATATATATATATATGAAATAAGAGGTTTGAATTCTCTAAACTTTACACACTACTCATACAGATTCAGGACACAAACAGTTATAGATAAAGTATTTACATCTGACAGAATATTCTCTAGAATACAAGATGTTTCAATAATAGCATGCCCGTTGTCTGACCACAATGCCATTGTTTTTAATATTAGTACTAAACCAAATAATCTGAATTTTAGGCAAAGAATCCCAGCCTACATTGTTAAAATAACTGGTTTTAAGGAGTGGCTAATAAAAGAAATACATTTATTCTTGGAAAACAATGATAATAAGGATACTTCCAAAGTTATTATTTGGGATACATTAAAGGCATATCTGTTTGGAAAAGTTAAAAGTTGGTATTTAAATAAAAGAAAAAAATGGGATAAAGAACTTATAGACCTATAAAGCAAAAATAATCTATTTGAAATGTACTCTTAAATCGAATGATATAACTACAAATCCTGATTTAAAAAAAGTTAAATTTAAAATATATTGAAATATTGAATCATAAAGTAATAAACCTAGAGAGCCTTAAAATACAATCATATTCAGTAAACCCCAAAAGTTTACACAGACTAGCTATAAAGTCAAAAGGAATAAAAAATATAAACTATACCAAAGAAATTACATATATGATTAGAAATAAATCTGAGACAGTGACAGATCTAAAATACATTTTTGAAGTTTTTAGAAAACACTATGAACAAATCAATAAAGCTGATTTGATGTTAGTTAATACTGAGCTGAGAGATAATTTTCTTAAAGAAAATGTGAAAAAGAAATTGACAATGGAACAAAACATTAGACTAAATAAAACAATATAATTTTTAGAACTAAAGGACCAAATTAAAAATCTTAAAAATAATAAATCTCCAGGTTTGGATGGAATAATCCCAGAAATATACAAATTATTGCCAGATAATACACTGAGAATTTTATTAGATGTATTTGAAGATTTTAGAAATAATTCTAATAACTTCTCATCATGGACATATGCTATGATTTCTCCCATGCTAAAGCAAGATAAAAACCCAAGACAATGCTCACTGTATTGACCCATCTCCCTACTAAAAAACTATAAAATCTTTATGTCCATCTTTGCCAAAGGAGTAAGTCATATGTTAACAAATCTTATAGCTGAAGATCAAACAGGCTTTATATTACATAGGAAAGTTCAAGATAATGTTATTAGACTTTTTTCTTTAATTGATTTTGCAAATAAGAATAAAAAAGAGCTTTCAATCATTATTTTAGACATAGACAAAGCATTCAATTCTATAAATTGGTCTTATCTCTTTGCAGTAATCAAGGAATATAATTTTTCACCTGGTTTTATTAAGTTAATAACTAGAATTTATGAGAATTCAATTTCATATGTGATAATTGGTGCATTTTTATCAAGCCCATTTAAAATTCTTAAAGGTACAAAACAGGGTTGCCCAATGTCGCCCCTATTATTTGCCTTGTCTATCGAACATCTAGCTAATAATATAAGAATACACCCTAATATAAAAGGGTTTTTCATAGGAAACAATTATTGCTCTAAAATAGAACTCTTTGCTGATGATCTTCTGTTAACTATTGGAGACATCGACTTATCGATAATGCATATTATAAATTCTATTAAATTATTTCAAGATATCTCATGCTTAAAGTTTAATCAAAATAAATCAGAAACTTTACTGATTAATAAAGTACTAAATAAGCTAATAAATTGCTATAATGATTTTAATTGGGAAAAGACCAATTTAAATATATAGGGGTAATAATAAAATCTAATTAGAATGATTCTTTAAGAGTAAATTATAAAAATTTAGTTAATATTATTAAAAACAATTAGAAGATTGGAATAAAGTGCTGCTCATGATGGATGAAAGGTTAATGCTAATAAAGATGATTACTTTACCCAAAATTGTATTCTATATATGAACATTAGTCACAGCCCGTTCGAAAAAACTAATTAAACAAATAAATACACAGCTAGTTAACTTTTTATGGTATCCACAAAAACCGAGAATTAGTTTCAATTAGCATTGTAGAAGTTGGGAACATGGTGAAATTGCATTCCCAAACATTCAAAAATATGCTGAATCTGCTATCCTTAATTTAATAAGCCTCTGGTTAAATGCTGAATATTCTTCAGGTTGGAAAAACATACATAAATCAATATTGCATCAATACTACACACCAAAAATAGAAAATGTTGTATTTTCAGATACAGATAAAAACATACTTGATACTAAAAAATATAATATACAGTCCCAAAAAAGTTTAAATCTTATGTCATTTCTTAATTATATTTTAAATAATTTTAGAAAAATAATGATTAGTAATCACTTAATGAATAACACATTATTATTAATATTCCTAATAGCTCATACAAATAGGTGTTTAGACTCTTTTAATTTAAACAAAATGAAAGAAATGGAAAACAATGGATTAAA